>NC_045756.1:4393653-4419308 GCF_008692095.1 Etheostoma spectabile
AACCTTGAACTAATAAAAGCATGAATGGCCCTTTCTAGGTCGTGCCAGCTTAGAAAAGGCTTAACTTTTGCCAGCAGGTGAAGCTAGAAAAGGCTCGTTTTAACAACATTACTAATCTTCTTATTAAATTTCATGCTGCAATCAAAAGTAACCCCCAAGTTTTTGACAGTTGATCTAGTGTAAAATGCCAGAGCTCCCAAACTCAAAGCTGGACCATTCTGCATGCCTGAAGTACTGAAAATAATTCACTCCGTTTTACCTTCATTCAAGTAAAGAAAGTTGTCTGAAAGTCACAACTTAATATCAGTGACACCACTACGCAGGGAGTTTAGAGCAACACTGTCATTTGCTTTCATAGGCAAATAAATTAGCAAATCATCTGCATAGCAATGAAAAGACAGGTTGTGCTTTCCTATAATCGCCCCTAAAGGCAGCATATGTAAAGAAAACAGAATAGGGCCAAGAATGGATCCCTATGGTACCCCACAAGAGAGACACCCTACATTGGCTCCCTGTGCGTTATAGAATAGATTTTAATAATATTATTAATAATAATAGTTATAATACATTTTATTTATAACGCACTTTTCATCAATAAATCTCAAACAATTTTAAGATCTTATTGTCTGTTTTCAAGACAATAAATGGCCTGGCCCCGGAGTATTTGTCCAAAATGTTTGCTTTGTGCAAGCACAACTGGTCATTGCGGTCTGCAAATCAGTTGGTTTTAGATGTCCCAAGGTCCAGCTATAAACGGTGGGGTGATTAGGCTTTTGCAGTTGCTGCCCCTGGAAAAGGTTACTCCCTGATATCCGGACGATAAAATAGGTGGCTCTTTTTAGGTCCAAACTAAAAACCTATTTGTTTAGGCTGGCTTTTAATACCTAGTAATGGTGTGAAAATTCCACTCTCCTGTTTGTTTTTTTAACCTTTTCTAATTTATTATTTATTATTATTAATATTATTATTTTTAGTAGTAGTATTATTATTAGTATTAGTATTTTTATTGTATGATGTGTTGTTTTGTACTTGGTTCCTGATGTAAAGCACTTTGGATACCTGGTGGTTGCTGTAAAGTGCTATATAAATACATTTTGATTGACTGATTTATTGATTGATTGATTGAATGTCCGTTGAAGTCATGCTAAAAACGTGGAGTTTTTATCAATGCAGTTCTGATAAATGAGTGACTCCCTGTAGCTTTCAGCTGATTGACAAGAAGCAAAAACAAACGTCACATACTTCACCATTTCTCGCAAGTACCCTCTAGAGCTCAATAATGGCCAGTATTTTCGGAAAGACATACAATTACTCATATAAAGTGCAGTACAAATGTAAATATCCTACTAATATAGCACCATAGAGGGTGTTTTAGGATGTGATTGCGGCTATGCCTGTGGTGTGGATAACTGCACGGTTCCCTGTAATCACAGTTAGGCTTTTCATGGCTTTCATACTGAGCTCACTAGTTGTCAGGAAAAAGGTATTATACAGGGAATAGACTAAAAAAACATGAATTCAAAACATGTTTGCAAGGTGTCATGAATACATTGGATATCATACAGTACTCAGAATTACTAAGAAAGACTAGCTCTAATGGATATCATTCCAAAACCCCTGTGATGGGGTTTCAAATAGGAGTGGGGAAAAAGAATTGATTCAGCATAGTACTGCGATATTTTCATAGATGAAAAAAACAGAGAAATTTATAATTTTAGATAAAACAGATGTTGACAAAGTTTCTTTTTAGGGACAAAAGTTGGTGAAAAGATAACAGATTGCAAAACTGCAATAATATTGCATTGGGATATACATAATGTGATTATAACGTATCGTGAGGCCTCTGATGATTACCACCCTTACTTTCAAATAATGTAACAAACCCTGTGGCAGTCATGATGGAGGTCCACAGCTTATTTGGGCAGCGGTGACTGCTAGTTACATTCTTTTAAACTGGAAATGAGTCGCTTGGTTTAATAGCACTGAGATGAAGTTACTTCTGCATTTTGTACAGGGACTTTGCAACTAGTGTAACTGAGCCACTCTGTATTTTAAATAATAGGTAGCAAATAGTAGTGGTGGGTCTGCTAAAATGATAGTATTTTCGACATAGTCAAAATGGCTTCTGATTTGCTTCAAGATGAAGAGAAAGAATGTGGTTGGGCAGCAGTATTGTGTGACATTAACAGCCACCCGCCTTGAGTGGTAGGAGAGCTTGATGTTACAGCGTGTAACAGCATAAAAACACAGTGGCAGAGTGGGATTTTTTGTTTTGGACAGTGGGAGAATGTCCCCATGATGTACAAAGACTGAGAAAGACTATGAGTCGCCTCGTCTCCGTCATCTCCATCTGCCGCGGAACGTGTCATTCGTAGGCTGGCAACATGTTTAGGAAAAACAGGATGAGATAACCTGTCAAAACTAGTGCTAATTTGCTTCTTCATCTAAAAGCACGTCATAACTGAAAGACATTGTTTCTTTAGAACTTCTAAATGCGTGAATATCTCATCAGAGTCGTATGGACATCTGGAGAGCAGCTCTTCCAAAAGACTTAACTTCTATATGCAGATAGGGATGTCTGTGCTGCTGTCTCCAAAAATTAAACATCTGCATATGAACAAAGTAAAAAGATGTGGACGTTTTCTATAACCATAGACCAGATGTTATGAAAGTTTTTTTTTCTTCTTTTTCTTTATTAAGATGCCTCTGTTCTGCTCTGAGATGTAATTAGACCTCTTAAACTCACAATGGCAAGTTTGAACTTGCTTTTAGGAACACCCATAAATGTAATTTCCGTGATCCCTTCATTATCTTGGTGCCATCTGAGAGCTTGCATTTATATTCATTGCTAATGACTATTGTCGTCACTTTTGCTGGGAGGCCAAATCTAAAATATAAACCGTGAGATTATGCAGTGATTTTCTTTTAAAAATATAATAAATTATATAATAAATTATATGTTTGAGCAATTAGCTCAAAAGCTTATCAACATGGCAGCATTCAGCTTCAGTAAATATGAAACTTTAAGGCTTTAATTCAGTGTTATTGAAGACATTAACAGCTCATCAGTTGTGGCTTCAAACAGAAAAAATGTCCATCCATGGGTCCAAGGTCGGGGCGGGGAAAAAAGGCAGATTTTATTTTTAATCCTTTCACTGAGAGCAGAGACATAATGGAAGCCCATTAGCGGCCAATAGCTTTTTCACTGCCTACAGTACTGTGACATCGGGTCTCATCACACTGTGAACAAATTGTTTATATGCTCTAAAATAGTCAATTGATTATCCAAACTCAAGGCTGAGAGAAGGTTTAAGAACGGCCTAAGACAATCCCAATTATAATCACATAAGGATTTTTACCTAAATTAAATTCTATCTAGCACTGGAAGATATCTGGTCAAACAGAATGTCCCATCATACAAAATCAGATGTGATTTTGGTTAAGGGTAACGTAATATATGCACTGGTTAATGGGACGATAAATGCTTTGAGGACTCCAATTTTACGCCAGCATGACGCCCTCAGTAGTGCTAATGCAGTCATCATGACATAGTTCCTGGTTCTCAACCACTTAAGTGCACGAAAACATTCGCGTAACATGTGTATGTTCTAAGGTCGGTCCGAGACAGTTTAGGGTGTCCACCTAATATAAGGGAGAGACAGACACAGATCAATGTTAGTCCTTTCATTTGTTAAAGTCTTGATCCTTTTAGTTTAATCAATTCAATTTGAATTACTTTAAGTTGTATGCTTGCCCTTGCTTAATTTTGCAATACAATATATAATCCTTGCATTTAAAGTACAAGCAGTAGACTTTGAATTTGTTTCTCTCTTAAGGTTGTAATCCATTAGGTAAAGTGTGTTTAACATCTTCAAGGTTCTTATAGGTTGTATCTAGCCACTGAAATTAACTTATCCTTGGGGCCTATTTTTCCTGGCTACTAAATATCATCCTAGCAACCATTCCAAGTGCCGTGATCAATAAGAAGAGAGTTGTCGTTAACGGCCGTGGCTGGGGTGGTATCTGGCTCTAGGGCTATTCAGTCAGGTGCCATTTCAGAGTAAGCAGGGTAGGCAAACACAGAAATGTGAATAAATGTGCATTGTCCTTACAAAAAAAAATGAAATTATTACTTTTTCCGGCTGAGAAATATTGAGAAGTGTAAGCCTATTGCGTCTCAAGCTGAGATAGAGATGAGTATTCACGCTGTTTACTTCATTCCGTCTAGACTATGGCAACTCCTGCTTCACGTGCAATAAGACATCTCTGGATTGTTTACAAGGGGTCCAAATGTCTCAAAGAGGTCTCATGTGACACCAATCCTGGTCTTACACTGGCTCCCAGTCCAATTCAGAATGGTTTCACATTTATTTTTTAATGGCTCTATTTTATGTATTTTGTCTTTATAATGAAGCACTTTGTGACATCCTATCTTTTTCTCACTTACATGCCTAAAAACCGTTAGAGCTAAACAGTGTGTGTTGCTATGAATCAGATCACTCTTAAGCTAAGCCTCCTTATTAGAGTCAATAGTATCTCTGCTGCTGCGGTCCTCACTGTGGCTAAATGCATTCGGTTCATCGTCTCCATTCTTCCCAGCTAAATCTGATGAGCCAATGAGAGGCAGAACTATAATCAGGGTGTAAAATATGGGAGGAAGGAAAGGAAATGTATACAAAATAGCTGCTGCAACTGATTTATCGCTACAGACTGACCACTGCGGACTAAATTGCATCTGGAATTCAATGTGTGTGAAATGCAGGTGTAAATCTGCGGCACTGTTTTATGGGGCACACACGGAGGCTAAGAGACTCTAGACTTTACCGGGCGCGAGCGAGCGCGAAAGAGAGAGAGAGAGAGAGCAAGCATAGCACAAGACAAAAGAGCATTCATGCAACAGTCACACAATTTTTCCCACAGGTCCCTCTTGCCTATTATTCCTGACTTTTAATGGCCCTTAGCAGCTCCAGTCCAGTGCAACATGATTGAAGAAGCCAGTAAAAGTTGTTTGGTGTTTTTTTGTTTACAGAAATAATAGAGTAGTAGAGTCAAAGTGGCTTCAAAAGTTTTAGCAACAATCTTCCTGTGATTTTTTTCAAACGTCGATCAATTTATCATCTTTTTGTTGAACTGAAAACTTCAGGCTCACATACAGCCTTCCTCTTGTGAGATGAATACAGGCTTGCAGTTCCAAAAATGTCTTCACTCCAACTTATATTTAAAGCTCTGGCATCAGGTCTTGTAAAGCGGCACTAGTTAAAAACATCAGACAAAACAAAAAAAAACATTAAAAACAAAAGCTACATGTCCTGTATCCTGTCTTACTATGCAACATTCAATGTGTGAATTGTCAGCTGGTATGATTTATCTATGTATTCTTGCTAAGTTATAATATTCTGGTGACGCAAACACTTGTGGCCCTGACAGTAATTTGAGACAGGCTTCGTAAACACCCCCTATAGATGCAGTTAATCCACAATCAAAACTGGGACCCATCCATTAGGGCCTTTCACAAAAATCAACCTGCTTGTGTCAAGATGGGTTAGCAGCTGAGGTTGTGTTTGTGCTCATCAGGTAGCACAGTTCCGTTTCGGGAATCGTTTCGGCACCAAATTGTGCCTTCATTTCCACCTGCTCGGCTCATTTTTTATTACAGTAGCATAGAGAAATCTTTGAAGTTTAATTCTGACGATAGTGATTATTTTATCTGAATATGTGCACATTTGTGTGTGTGTGTGTGTGTATATATCTGTTGTGCTTTTGCCAATACTCACAGCTGGAGAAGACGAGAGGACAGGAGTGTTCGTCCATTGGGAAATTATGGAGCTGCAGCTGGCATTCTGCATTGATGGTCATCCTGCAGTGGGAGAGAAACAAGGAGAGCGAGGAATACTTAGACAAAGACATTTGAGACACTAAAATGCACGGTACTCATCACTACTTATGTCAAATAACACACTTTTTGCATATCTAGCACTGGCTTCGAGCCAGATGGTGCAGGATCACACTCAGTTGGTTGGTTGACGTGTAAAAGCCCTCAGAATGACAGAACTGTTTTATCCTCAGCTTCAGACATGTTTTTGGTGAAGACAGCATTAACTTATAGGTCAGGGCCCGGAGGCATGTAAGCGGCTAAGAACAGGAGTACTTAGCTATGATCAGTGGACTAGTCAAGACACCAGATGTTTTGAGAAAGCCAACAATGATCACAAAGACACAGGGAATTAGTTTCACATGCAAATATAAATCAGACTCAACTCATATTCTCTGCACGTTACTCTCCTTCAATACATTATCCTAAATATACATTCTCACTGGATACAATGATAACCATCATGAGACCATCATGAAAATGGGATTTTTTCTTTCGATTGTTGTGTTGTTGTGTTGATGTGTCGTGGTCCCCGGTATAGTTTCTCATTAATTGACTGACTGAAAGCACATAAAAGCGAGCCTTTTATAAAGCAGGGCAGACTCGCTCGTCTTGTTTGTAAGTAAACATAGTGTAGATGATGTACTGCACAGTCCCAATTTGCATACAGTAAGTCCAAATTTGGGTAAGAATGTGGAGCTGTGGTGACACTGCAAAGATGCGAGTGTGAGAGATGGCGTGTTTGTTCCTTGGAGCCATTATGATGACGGATTTGCACCGACATATTTTATTTATCTTTTTTCATTTTTAATCTTTTGCATGTGCGGGTGCTGCTGCGCTTCCCTGTGTGTAACACACATAGTGTGCACGCGCTGCCTACACCTAGGCACATTTTACTCATGCGCTGCTAAAATAAGAAGGAAATGCTGCTCTATTGACTTTAGACCAGGTTTTTGTTGGTCAATGTCACGATCCCTTTCCGGTGCCGCAAGATAGCAATACACCAAGAATTCACCTGAATACACCTCCTTGTAACGCCCATGGGAACAAAGATGGGTGCAGGTGCGTTTGCTATTTAAACGACTTGGGCGCAGGACGGGAAAGTGACAACTGCGTTGGTCTTAAAATAGCAAATGTTGGGATTTGTGCCGCGGCGGGTTAAAGATGGGGCCGTCAATATGCTTTTATGAAACAATAATTTTCAAATTTGTCACAGAGGCACACACTAGCAGAAGTGAAATTAGCTAATAAAAGCAAAGATTTTGTGGGACGTTTGTGGTTGTGAGGCGGTGAATATATACAATATGTTTTGCATTTTGTGTATCGTTAGGAGTCAACATGTAGAGGCTTATGCTTTGCAAAATCAAACCTATGCAATACATAAAGACAGTTATGTATTGTTACACATCCTTGTCAGAATAAAAGAACAATTAAGGTGAATGGTAGCCGTATATTAACAATTTTACGTACTGTATATGTGACCATCAAACTCAAGAAGCAGGCGTCTGTTTGATTAAAATACCCTGTGAAAAGAATCCCATCTGTAGACTTTAGTGTGATTAAAGCTGCATGAATTGATTTGTTAGCGACTTGGGAGGCTGGAAACACAGCACTGACATATTAATCACCTTATAAAACAGTTGTGGCGAACATTTTAGAAACAGTTGCCTATCTACACAATACAAGCATTCATTTGGAGTCATTGTTCTTGTCACCTGATGCATGGAATTGCAATATGATCTTTCCTTTTAGTTAGTTTTCACTAACGTCTGAGACAGATATTGGTCTCTTTAGCTGGTACATGCTGCCTGTGTACCAGTTGGCTGCCGTTAAGTGCTGGGAAGGAAGTGTACAGGGAGTTTATCAGAGTCGGGAGAAAGTTATCTGTGTGTAAGTTACTGTAAGTGACCTCTTTCATATTGCATATGATCATTAGAGCTGTTATTAATGAACACATATTCAGTGAAGCTTAAAATATAGGGGGCATAAATGAATGAAAGTATTATTAACCCCTTAAACAACCCTAATTATTCCCCTACAATTATGAGTAAGATTATAGGTCAATATAAGAAGTGTTTTGCTCCTTACAGTCAGTTTGGTACACATTTTGAATCGATGATTGATGATGATACGTGATGTAGCAGGAGCTGAGCAGCTGTTCCTCCAAGGGCATGAAAACAAACACTCATGGTGGTATTTGCTGTTTGACCAAGGTGTTGTTTGAAATCCTGGATACACAGGTGGAATTGGATCCTCAAGACAGAAAAAGCCCATGACAGAGCTTGAGGGTTCATAAACCCAGATGCCACTCAAATATAAAAGAACGTGTCCGCCCGAATCCTGAGTCTTTTGTCATAAGGCTATTCACACTCACACGCACAAGCACAATCCTCCCGTGTGTCATTTCTCTGCCACTGAGAAGCTGTCAGAGGGAGCAGAAGAAAACAAGCAGTAACACACGACATGTTGACATGTTGTAGGAGAAGTTTCTTCTGTGCTGAGTTACAGCCCGCGTTGTAGCAAATGCTAAGATGTTATAATTTCAATAGTGAAAATAAATTGCACGGAAGAAATATATAGTTAATTGTGCTGATTGAAGTAGAAGCTAAAATAAGCCGAGCCACCAGAACACGAGTAGTTCAAGTTCTACTGAAGTGTACGCTGTGTGTGCGCAGCTGGCAGAGTGGTTAACAAGCATACAGCAACACCTAACCGTGGTGTCCCTGCTTTGATTTCAGCTGGGGCCCATTGTTGCATGTCATACCCCTCTTTCTGCGCATTTCCTGTCTGTAACGCTACTGTCTAGGGTGACATTTCCAAAAAAATAAATTAAAATAAATTAAAAAGATGCATATCAGCGTTTTCTAATCTCATACCCCTGTGATAATATTCTTTGGGGTCTTGACTATATCACTGTTAGGGAGGGGTGAGTCAGCTGAACTGAACTTTCTAATCCAAGCTAATTTTATTTATTCATTTTATATATATATATATATATATATATATATATATATATATATATATATATATATATGAAAGCGGGGGCTTCAAGTACAGTATGTGGGTGCTCTGACATGCACAAAACCTCCTGCTACTACTAACAAGCTTGATGGGAACACAGAGCATACACTGTTTTTTGAGCATTTTTTTCACTGTTGAAATGAGTCACTATTGGAAAATACTGCACCATACATTAATTTAAGATGACTGCAGCTTGAATTAATCTGCAAAATGCACCCATGTTTGCCTATTAATGAGTAAGACAAGTTTGTACGTTGCAGCTTGCTTCCTTCCTTTGGCCCACATTGGGACTTTATGCTTTCACAAACTTTCAAAGAAGACAAGAATCCGTGCTTCACATTGTTTTACTTCTGAGAACAGATGTCTTTCTAAAGTCTTTGATATGGATTCCAGTGAATAAATGAATTTAGTCACTATCAACGGTTTGCAGTTAAAGTTTACAATTAATGTAGTTTTTCTACTTTGTTTAGTTCCTATTTGATTGATTGCGTACCTTTCCTTCTTGAAATACTACACAGTCTTTTTTTCTTGCATCATACTGTACTTTCTGTTTTCATGTCTTTTACCTCAGTGTGTAGAGGACTTTTCCATTGTTCCAGATCCGGAGCAGCTGATTGGGCGTTGTTATCCAGTGAGAGTCGGCATTCTTGGAATTTCTAAAGATGGTGTCGGGCAGCCAGATCAAGCCGACCATATTGCTGGTTGAATAAGAGTCAGACCAAGAGACACACGGAGAAAAAAAGCAAGGGGCGGAAGGTGAGAAATGACTGCTGTTAAATTCCTCCAGATTGCTCTGAATTGCATAACGCAGCTCCACTTCTCAATAAGAGGATAACAAAATACCCAGGCGACACGGGGAAAACAAAGTACATCAATCAATTTGTTCCATTAATTACAGGCCTCTGCCCGAGAGAGAATAATATTGTTCTCAAATGAGATATTCACAGTATGAAAATGTTGAAACACAATAGTTGCTACAGTGGAAAATAAAGAGTCACAGCAGTGTCTTGGAAATAATGTAAAAAGCATTGTTAAATAGAAAATACTGTAATTATCAATAGGTGTCAATGCTGCAGCCACAAACCTGATATACAGTGGCTTGCATAAGTTTACACACCCATGCTAAACTAAAAATGGGCCTGCCTGTATGGGAATTTAACATAGGGGTGTGTATATTTTTGCCCCCTGTATTTAAAGAAAGAACATTTATTTATTTATATACATACAATACATATTTCATTCACAAAGAAAATTAGTGTCCTTAAAAGGTTGGATTTTCCTAATTTTTTTTTTATTGAGGCATTACGATCAATTTCCAAAATATGTTTTTTTATTCCTCTTTTTAACCAACTTTAGCATGGGTGTGTAAATTTGCAAGCCACTGTACAGGATACGAGAATTTGAAATTAAGCTGTATGTCTGCAGTAAAAGCAGCATACCTGTTGAGGGTTAGTCGCATGCTGCTGCTGCTGTTGTAGCGCAGACGGGTGTCCACCCAGGTCTGGGCGAAGATAATATCGATCTGGTACTCCTGGGGAGAGAAAAGTAGACTCAATATAGTGATCTGACAAGCCTTTTTAAAGCAGTATTGAGACAGAGATGGATGAAGTGTGTGTGCTGAGCGGCCACGGCTCAGTCCTTCTGGAGGAGCTGATAATGTGTTTGTTTGAACGCAAATGTGTCCACTTCAAAAGGAAATCCTAAAGCAGCGCAGCCCTAACTGGAAAGCACTCAAATACACATTATGCTTTTGATATGGAAATTACAATTACACCATCTCACAATGTTTACTTCAGCACTTTTTTTCACCTCAGAAATGACCCCTCTTCTAATTGTGAGAAGTTTTAGCATAAGAACGATGCATCAAAATTTCCTTACTTAGCAGGTAATATAAGTAGTATTTACCTTGTTGGCACTGTGTTGCCTTCTTTTTATCACACAATATGTTAAATCCTTGAAAATCATTTCCACAAAGTTGAGTACATGTTTTGTAATCCGCCAACCATGGATGATGTTGCTACATATTGAATGTAAAGCAAAAGGTAATCAACTTTGAATTAAATATATTGTGGAGAGGAAAGTATTAGGTACAGAAGGTACAGTGCAGCCAAGTGACAAGTTACTAATGTAACCACCCATCTCAGAGACTTTCTCATTCCTCAAGAGAACATGCATCCAAATAATGGCTAAATATAACCTGGCATAATGTAGCTGACAGAGTGTCATTCATTGACCTTTATATTACATTTGGAAAGACCTGGGTTCAGCTGACAGCTGGCTACACAGCTGTCTTCACTCACCCACTTCTTAGGATACACTCCAAATAGCACACTGCTGTTGCTGTACTGTATCGGTAAAAGGAAATCTTGTGCTGTACATGAAAGTATTGTGGTTGCATAATTGTTACTGTAAATATATGAACATTAGGTTAGAACACCTTCAAAAGCTGATGCATGCCCTTCCTACAAAACAAACATTACTTTGATTTTAAATATTGTAAATTTTAAAAACAACTCTGAGACCATTATTTTCTTTGTGAAAGTGGAAACAACCCTACATTTGACAGCACTCCAAACCAACAAAAACACATTAAACTGACAGTCGAATGTTAAAATACTTTCTATTTTCTGAAAAGATCATTTCAGTTTGCAACCACCTCTGCAGCCACATCGTTTGTGACCTGGAGACAACCTTGCCAAACACAAACTTTATTTAAACCTGAGTGGTTGCAGCGAGCTACTGTACATGGTTTCTGCAACCTTGTTTATCACTGTCACTCTCTCTCTGTCTAATATTGTTTCTACAGTTACCATGTGAGACACCACGTTTCATTTCATTGCTGAGACAATATAACATTGATTTAGTCAAGTAAACTTCCACTGGGATTAAAATCTCATTTTCGAGTCCATCAAAAATGTTATGGAATTTTGAAGAGTACTTTGTTATTTGAAAATAATATTACTAATAATGTAAAAGATTATATTAATATTTGAAGATAAATGATGCTGTATGATCAATGTGAAACAGCCCAGATAGTAAACACATTTCCATACCCCTAGAGTCAGTTGGGAAATATGACAAGCTATTCACCAGTTTCCCAGTGCGAAGCTGCTGAGGACCTCCAACGTGGGCGGCAGAAGGTCAGTGCATCAGCTGGAAACCCTCTATAGAATGTAAGCAAGGCCGACTGATAATTCAATGATAAGGTCAGACAGTGAGAACTTGTTGAAGCCATTTAAAATCCTTAGATGATGTAAAATGTAGGAAAAGAAAAATATTGGCCTTCCAGAGACTATTATGTGAGACTATCTGGGAATGATCCTGTTCCGGTTTGTGGAAAAAAAAATGACCTGGGTTCAAGGGAAGAATGTGCAATAATACTGTAAGAAGACTTTCTCTGGAGGACGGAGTGTCATTTGTATTATATATTGTCATTTTGTCATATTTATCCTCATCAAAAGTTTCTAAAGTGAGCCAACAAAAGTCACAATGTGTTCATGTTTAGAGTGCGTGAGGTACACATGCTGCACCCCGAGCATCACGATTCCAAGTGTCACTCTCTTTCTGACTATTTCGACCTTTTCTAAAAACAAACAGACGAGGCCCAACCTTTCTATACATCTGTCGCCAGAATCCCCATTGTTACTGTCGGCCTGCGTGACCTTTGGAGGATAATGATAGGGAGACGTGCGCACCAATAACTCAGACGAAGACAGCGAACCACAAAGTGTTACATGTTACGCCTGGCACAGATGAACACCCCGCTCCGCTGGGTCCTTTTGGGGACTACACTTACAAGACAAGGCACTGAGGCAGGTCCATTATTCACGGACAAAATGCAAAACAATGAAGCCGAGTGTCGAGAGATATCTGCCTGAATTAACTACGAGGCTTGCATTATTCCACTGGGGATCCATTACAAAGTCAGACAACGAAGGTGTTAAGGGAGTCCATTACTCACCGCTATTGGTAAAAAACAATGCAGCACAAACTTATAGGCGAGATAATCAAGGGTGTCTTGTGTTGTATATTCTCTGATGGGAAAGTCCAACATATAAAGTTAGAGACAGCGAGTTGCAAGTTCATTATTTAGGGTATAAATATTTTATTTTAGGTCTTAAAAAATTCAGAATTGGATAAACTATTTCCTTCCTGTCCCTGACTATGTTTTGCACAGCTGGCTATGACTGTAGGTAAAGGAAGTGCTTGGAAACTTCCGTATGATCAATTTTTGATCAATTCTCTTATTTTGAGAAAATTATTAACTTTTGCAGGATATTATCATGCGACATAAAAAAATCCTCTTGCCATATCAAATGAGAGCAACACACTCTGAAAGATCATGGTTTTCCTTCAGCAAACACTGATTATCTGCAAATTAACTTGCTGTTACAAAGGTGGGTAATAATCAACAAATCTGGCCCTACTCTCTTTGGGAATGCAAATACCACTCAGAATCTGATAAAATGAAATCCATTATTAAAGCCAAAGGATGTTGACAGCAAAGCAAGTCTGACTGAAATTAATTAGCCTGACTTCAACAGCGTCAGAACAAAGAGCTGCCTCCTTATCCATTTTTGCATCATTTCAGCTGGAGCGCTCGGCACCAATTACAGACGTCGCTCAGCCACATTTTCCACATCCATGTACCAACACATGTTTCTCAAGAGGGAAAATACACTTAATACTTTATATCTTTATAACTTTGTTTTTACTTAGCTTGATTACATTCTTCACATTTGCTATGCCAGAAACTCCCTCACCTGAAAGTTTTTGATTGCAAACTTTCAATAAAAAGTGTTAAGTTTGGTGATGAAAGGCTTTCCTAGTATTAACATTTTAAATCAATCTTTACTGCTGATTCCAAAAATCATTACCTAATACCTAATAAATTCAAATAAAAGAAAAAAAAAGCAGAAAACTTTTATAAATTGATAACATTAACGGCTCAGTTCCAGTAAAAAAGGACAGTTCGCCCGAAAATCAAAACTACATATGGGTTAAGGTTAGAACTATTTTCTACCAAACTACACCTGCCAACTGTATCACTGGGCAGAAGAAATCATACTCATGGACTAGAAGCTCTTGCTCATTGGTACAATTAATAGTTTGATACTGATACAGTAGCTCACCTGCACTAGTCAACGCTACAGTTACAGCTCTCGTCCATGAGTACGCTTCCTTCTGGGCAGTGATGCGGTTGGCGGGTGGACTTTGTTACCAGGATAATAGTTCCTACATGAAACTGCTCACAAACAGGTCTGTGGATCATTTTGAGTAACCAGGGAATGATTTCTGGAAAGAGACATTGTTGTTAAGTTCTTTAATTGTATTTTTTACATACACACTGGAGGGATGGCCAACAGCTCTATGGCAGATATCTCCAAAACTGGGCAACTCACACCAAAACCATCTAGATTGATAAATAGAACAACAGGTTAGAACAAAAATATGTATTGTTGATTTTGGGGTAAACTGTACCTTTAAGGCTCCCAGTGAGATTTTCTAGATCCAGCATGCACAGAGCCCCCCTTATGTGTAATGCAGCCATCATTAATGTTATAAAATGCACCTGTGCTTTTCCTACTATAACAGGTTAAAATGTCCGCCTGTAGAAAAGGTCTTTGCAGTTATTCAGCTACAGTAGCTTCTTCCATTTTTGACTCTCTAGCTCTTTATTCCCTCAAAAGTCAGCACTGTCAGGACAGTTTGATATTAGTCGGCACGCACTCGTGAGTAAAAGGTCACCAAAGTTGAACTTGGCATTTTGCCCATATGAGCAAATCCACTAATTGCTGCAAAAAGCTACCGTCCTTCAACAGACGTCCCAGCAGCTCAAAAGTATACCCAGCCGACAGGAATGTAATCATTGTCCAATAATAAACTAAAAGGAGTACTCTTCCTTTGGATTTAAGATGCTTCTTACACTATTACCTAAATAAAAGATTAGAGTTATTTTTCCACCACTGGTATCTCTTCTCTTATCCTGGTTTTCTTAATCAACTTACCATAAGGTCAGTTACATCTCTCTTATAACGGACTCTTTGCGTCATTGCTGATCAGCCAGAATCCGGTGAGCTCTAAAATACTGTCTTGCTCTTTGTTATATCATGCTTTGCAGTGAAGGAAATCTCAGACTTAAGCACAGATCACTGACTAATGTATTTCTTCAGGCAAAACCGATGCCGCATACTCGATATAAATATTTATAAGTGAAAAAGTTATATCTCCCAGACCTTGGTAAATTGGTTGCTGGACTACATTTTCAATCCCTCAAGAAGAAGAAGAAAGATAATTATGAGTATTCGATTTTTCTGAGTCATTTGACCATTTCTGTGCTCATTCCCGTACTACTTCATCACCGTGAACAATATTTGAATACAATTTTATTCTCAAAGCCCTCATATCCAATCCCAATAAACACATTCACCCAGAATGCATTGCTGTGTCCTGCAGGCAGCCTCACAGTGATGCCCCTTGTATGTGACTGGCAGAAATAACGGTAAACACCACCATTCAACTCCCGCTTAGGGGTGGTGATGAACTTCTGTCAAATGTCTAATAAACAAAACTGTGTGTTACCTGCGGATATGAGTGGCATTTTGAATAATGCTTTTGTGTGTGTGTGTGTGTGTGTGTGTGTGTTTGTGTGTGTGTGTGTGTGGCTAATTTCATAAACATGACTTTGTTTTGTTCATCCCTAAGAATCCAAAAGAAAGACCTTTGAAAGAAACAAAAGGAAATAATTTGCATACCTGTTTGCTTGAAGACTGTTTGTGAGGAAAGGAAGAAACACAAAATGGGAAATAAAAAACTGTTGGCTATGCTTCACTGAGCATCTGGCCTGAGGTACAATCAACACCTGTGTTTCTTTGTCTAACTCTAAGACAAATGACTTACTTTTGTATGTACTGGTAACAGAGGTAGCAGGGCTAGATGTATTAGAGGCAGCGGTAGTGCCCATTTATCTGCAAGTAGTGCTGCTACTAATGATGCAGCAGGAGTGGCAAGAGATGAAGTACTAGTAGTAGATCAAGAAGCATAGACATAAAGTTGAGAATGGACAAACTGGTGACGGGTGACGTATCCTATAGGGGAAACCTCACTTGTTGATCTGGCAACCCTTTGTACCAAGTAGTACCTGCAAAACTACATTTCCAGCCTCAGCTCTACTTCATGTTTACTGTAGGCCTGTAACAATTATTACATTATTGTCTAATTGTCAATTTCTTTTACATAAGCACCGTTTCTTTGTTTAACCGCAATACTGCTAACAGCTAAGGTCTTAAGGCATGTGACGATTGTTGAATTTTGTTTAGATATGTCGAATTGTAATTATATAACTGATTATTGGTCGGACTATTATTTTTGTTATTTTTGTTGTCAGCTGTTGGCACCTGACCCTATACATGTTCATAGCAACACAAATGACAAGGGAGTGGGGGATACAGTTGATGAAGAAAATGTTTTATGGTAATGCAGAGGTGTAGATTACTTCATAGGCTGTGTATTTGTGTTATTATATTATCTGGGTCACATGACAGTGATATATAACCAAAAGATGTATCCTGGAAAAGTAATATAGAGACAGTTAATTGTACCGCAACATTTGGAATTGTTACAGCTCTAGTTCAGTGCTAATTATGTTAGCATGTTAACACGCTAATTGGCAAGCATTATAACACCTCAAAATTAGCATGTTAGCATTGTCACTGTGGGCATGTTAGCATGCTGACGTTAGCATTTAGGTCAAAGCATGTGACGGCGCAACAGTCTCTCAGATGAGGTCATTTCCTACTGGTCATTTTCTTGTTATATTTATTTTGAAAATCTATGGCATTTCAAGTTTGAATATCATCTTTACCTAAAATACGATATTGAAACCTACACCTACTCTATACTGGAGTCAGCAGCAGGATTTTAATGTCCTTTGCTTTAATGCACAACATGCACCTTTTCTTGTTTATCTCCTTAAATATTTTTTGATACATCAAGCTAATTTCCAGCATCTTTGAACAGCTGATCTTTTCTCCAGGCAATTGGAATAACCCATCAAAAACAAAGTGCTCATAACTAATTTATACGGCGAGGTTGACTCCAAACACTGAATGTCTGTTTACATTGATTCTGAGGGAGAAAACAAGCGGAGGAGGAGAAGTACAGGAATTAGATAAGAGAGGAAACAGTGGAAGGTAATCGAACGTAATAAGGGCAAGGAAAGTTATGAGGAAGGAAATCATGAGAAAACTGCTGGAGAGGGGAAGATACAAAGAAAATAAGATGACTGATCCTGTAGTTATCGCTAATAGCTAATCAATATCAGCTGACTTTTAAAATCCTATCAAATAAGTCGCATGTAATGGAGCCGGCGAGGTAATGTCACGCTTACATAACGCTGCAGCTGCTAGTGCATTGTTCCACCTGCTGATGATTGATAATCTACCTCCAACACCCAGCTCCACCTGTTTCCAACGTAATAGCATCTCTTGCCTTGTTGCATTTTGTGTCTTCATCTGTTTCTGGACGGCCCTGGAGGTTGTTTTTGCTTTCACCGCTCACTCCTGCTCAGACTCATTGGAGAGCATTATCACGAACAGTTACTACACAGCCTTGGATTCTTGCTTTTAAAACATCGTGCATGGAAACTACACTATGATTAAGGTTATAGAAAGGTCCAGGTCATGAGAAAATACCAAAGAAAAAATTATACATAATGGCCTTTAAGCTTCAGTCTAGTTACGCTCTTCTAGTTCAGTTTGGGAGAAAATATAACGTCTGAATAACAAATATTTAGAAAAGTCTTGTACCGATGGTGTTGAATGGAAAACTATTAATATACACAGAGGGGACACAAACTGCTGTTCCTACTTACTAGTCTTGCATTATTATACTGTATTTGCTTCCATAACAGTCAATGATGAGCAGATAGGTTTAATAGTAGTTTATCTTTTTTAATTCATGGTACAAAACACCACCATCATACTGGTAGTACTACCTAGAATCCTGTGTCTGTTTTGCTTTTACACCACAAACGAGCCACGTTAGGCTGTGAAAGCACCCTAAAACTAAGGTTAGGTTAGAGAAAGCTCGATTTTAGGATTAATTACAGAGGTAAATGTCAGGTTTGTGACAGATGCAAATTCTGGTTTCCTACACAACGGTCAGACTAGCTACACACACATCCTCTGTCATGTCTAAGTGCAGTGCCCTTAAGTTTCAACAGGCGTGAACAGTTTTAAAAAGATCCCAGTTATGCAAGGATAGAAATACATTTCCAGGTCACATAGCTTTCCCATCAAACTTAAAGAATACATTTCAACACAGTGAATGCCATTTCATTTTTCTGAATAAACTCAAGAGGCCGTCTGAATGCTGCCTTGGTGCAAGAGGCAAAGAACAACGACCTTCTACACTGCAGATACAACAGAACAAATAATCTTTACTTGATTTTCTCTCCCTGCACCTAAATGAGTCATACAGTTATATGCCCAAACAGGGCATACAGGACAAGCTACAAAAAACACAAACCGGCCCCAACACATACACGTTGTCATGCACACCCACGCGCCAAGGCCACATTAAGTGACACTTTAAGGGACGTTTGACATCTGGAAAAAGCACTAATTCTTTGCTGTAGCAGACTGAAGATTTCATAGCCAGTTCATTTTCTCCAATCGTATCAAAGGCTTGCTGAGCACTGCTAAGACAAATCCAGTCAAAACTGAAAGGCAGCCATTGTCTTTGCTGGTTTGACTGATGTGTAAAAGCGAAATGTATACTGGAAGATTCAAATCTGTATTTTCCTGAGTCATGTTCCAAAATACTACAGAGCAAAAATGATTGAAGGACCCTCGCAGGCACTATATCCTAAAAATAATTCAGCTACAAGTGCATCCTATTTATAGTTCTTGAGGGTGTTCAGTATAATTAAACAAATCTTACCCATCATGAAACCATAGAGGTGTTTTGGGTCCTACATGGACTCACTAAAATGATGGTGAATGATCATGAGGAGGACTGATAAAGAAACTGTCTGTGCCTTGTTTAGCTCGTTCAGAGCTTGCCCTACTTGTACTAATGTTTATCTTCCGTGCACCTTATATTATATAAGTATAAAGAGGCACCAAGTAATCAATGTCAGCCTGAATCAACCCCCCTCTGCAACCAGTACACATTGCATAAACATTAGGGCTGGGTAGGGAAATTCAATACTTTTAAGGCACCAACCAAAATGCCTCTGAAGTATCAAAAATGCATCTTCATTCAATACCCAATTTTAATACCTATAAGGACTAAATCTTATCAGCGTCAGTGAGCCTCTATGCATGTAGCATGCTTCTACCAAGATCTAAAAATGCTTGTGATTGGCTGTCTTGTCATGTCACAGAGGCAGGCAGGAAAAACTCTGGTATTGGTACAGGTATATATATATTTTTTTTAACAATACCCATAGGCAGAACATGATCTATCTGGGTTTACATTAATATTATATATTATGCATTAATGTTATATAACACCTCAGCCTCATAAAGTTCAAGGAGTGAAATGGATTTATAAAGTACATCACCTGCAAATTGTAGTGTGTGCAACAATAATATAAAGACAATCAATAAATAAAAGTGATATTAACTGTATGTCCAATACTTTTTTGAATTTCTCATTTCAATTGGAATGTAGAGGAAAGGGGACTTTTTTTTTTTTTTTTTTTAAACAATCTGGTGAAAAACAAAGTCAAAGAACTATTTTTTCAACTAATTCACTATAAAATATATAACATTTTACCATTGATCTGTAGTTTTGTCATAGCTATCCACATTATTTTGATAAATGAATGTTAAATAAGATAAAACCCATAGATCTGTACCTTGGACTCAAACTGACTATTTAACACTACGATACTGCTAAGTAATCCATAACAGATTCCCAAACATTATCAACAGTGCATAAAGCAGAAATGAGTGGCAAATATTGAACAGAAATGAAAGGAGCAGCAGAGGGAGGGAAACACAATGTTCCTTTTAAGTCTAAGAGTCTCTTCTGAAGAGGGTTGGAGCCTTTGATGTGTTTAGCCTGCATTTGTGTGTGTGTGTGTGTGTGTGTGTGTGTGTGTACCTAGTAGATAGATGGAGGGATAGAGTAAAGCAAGCTTATGTGTAGTGAATCTTGTTTGTGTTCCTTGTAAGTAAGTGTCCCCTCCACAAAAATAGCTTCATCTCTCTTTTCAGAGTGGAAGTTCAAGAAGATGTCCTTCAATCTCCTCTCTATGGACTCAATTATTCAGTAAGTTGCTGTTGAACAGAGGGTGCACACTTTCTTTCATTCACTCAAGGTAAAGTGCATGTCCAGGTTGAATCAATTTGATAGGGAACCAAAATTACAAAGCATGAATAAACATGAGAATCTTTTGAGTCAAGGGCCCAGTATGTACTGTTTTTTTTCCCTTCCTGTTCTCAGACACATGCATGTATTTACAAGTGGTAAGAGTCCATGACATGTACATTAAATCAGTAGTAGGCAAGCCTTTATGCAAGCACACCTGTTTTATCAACCGCAATCACTTAAGTAGGCTGCAGAATGTAAAGCAAGCCATCGCCACTGATTGAGATGCCAGATATTGAACCTGTCCGCCAAAATTAAATTCAATAAACGTCTCCATTTAGAGGAGGTGAAGAGTTGAAGCATGATAAAACAAATTACCAAACAGCTGCTTTGTTCTGAGGCCAGGAAAAAGAAGAAGAAAGACTTTTTCATAATCACATTACTTGGCACTGTGATGCATTTTTTTGCTTTAAAAAGCACATTTTTTTATTTTTTATTTCCCTTGTCTCTTTTTCATCCAAACCACTAAACCATCACTGAACACTTTTAAGACACAAATAAAGTTCACGTATCTCGGCGTGTTGTTTACGAGTGAGGGTAAAATGGAGCGGCAGATGGACAGGTGGTTTGTTGTGGTACCAGCCGTGATGATGGCGTTGAACTGGACCGCTGTGTCCATCTATGTTCCGAGCCTCAACTACGGTCATGAGCTTTGGGTTAGGGCTGCACTATATGACGAAAATATGCAATCTGCAATAACGTTGGATATCGTGATAATGATATTACTTGAGATAAGTAAACAGATGTTAAAGTGTACTCAGTTTCCGGTTTAAATACAACAAATTGCTTGTTGAAAATAAAACAAATGGAAAGGAAATCATGTCCAACAGTCATCATTGAACAAATTGAACATTGAAATTAATATAAAAGGCACCACAAACAAAAGATTTACAAGTTACAGTTTAAAGTTCAGTTTTCTACTGATATTTTCTTTCAAAAAAATCTCTTTGTGTCTTTTGAGAAGTGTTGCAGCCTTTCACAATGTGTTAATTGCGCCAGTTGATATTGCGATTATGATTAAAAAAAACAATGGCTGGGTGGCTGGGCTCAGCCTGAGAGATTGGGGGGGGGGGCTTGGAGTAGAGCTGCTGCTCCTTTGCGCTGAAACGAACCTCTTGAAGTGGCACCTTAACCCAGCAAAAAATTCTTTAAATCATTATTGAAAATAAATTGAAATAACAACTTAAAACATGATTTCAAAATAAAAGTCCCCATGCTGCTATTATCACAAACACAATAGCCAAAAAAGAGATAATGATGGTGTTGATTGCTTGCTCACATGCCACTGGGACATGTAAAAATGCACTGTGAATTGACAGCAGTTGATCAAAGCACACTAAAAGTATGGCTGTGCTGTGTTGCCGTGACCCACTTTGTGTGTTGGGTCAGTAATAACATCACATGTTCATGCTGAAGAATAGATGCAGGATGTCTGTGCCAAGAAGACTGGGCTGTGCTGGATTGATGGCGCGCCAATGACAATAATAATCTATTCTCTACATCTCTGAATCAGTGTCCTTCTCTTTGTCTATCTTTTTCACGCAATTATGGAATGATAAATGCTTTCACTGACATTATATGTCTGCCAATTTGGTTAGTTTGTCTTTGCAAGAGGACAACCTTGATCTGAAACCTGGATGAGTATGGATTTAAAAAAAAAAAAAAGACTAAATGAAAGGGTGTTTGTCTTCATCAGCCGAGCCTCCGGCAGCAGCACAAACTAAATGTGGAACACACAATAAAATAAATAGAGGATTTCAATAAGCAGAAGAGATCATAATTAGCAGAAGTGATCATAAATGACGCTATAGAAGCAGGAAAGAGTCTGGAATCATTCAGAACTAGTACATGAGTGGATTTATCTTTACTGTCTAAACAGTAAAAAAAAAAAAACGCTGTTGACACAAGCACACAGAGCAGACTGGTTCTTCATCTCAAAATTAATGTACAGAAAGACAAAAACACAGACTACAGAATCACACACACACACACACTGTACACACACATACACCACACTTTGAAATATTGCATCTGTCAAACAGGGACATTGTGTCTGGGCTGGGGTTGACATCTCTTCAAAGATTAAACATGTAAAGACATTTATCTGGACTAATGTAGATGCCTGTCAGTGCTGGGTGTATCAATCCCTTTCCACTCACCAGAGACGGGTTCCAACTGACATGTTGGTTGAAATTCAAAAAAGTGCTTTTGTTGATAGAAATAAGGTACAGGAGATTTCACGCATTTGGGTGAAGAAGAATCCTTCTATAAGCTTTCTGTAACAAGCTGATTATTTAAAATTACATTATTATTAATTGATTACTTTATGTACTAGCTTGTAAATTCCAAATATTCCCAAACCTATAGGATGCATTTAAAACACCCATTGTTGTAAACCCATTGCACAACATGACAATACATACTGCTTGGTCAGTTTGGTCATCTCCCTGCATTAGGATGAGCCTGCTATTGTTCATACACTGCTCTTCATGTACTTCATCAACCGTGGCCATCACTATTCAGCCATTTCACCTCTGAGAAGAGGGTCATGGCTCATATGTACACCATGACACCCTTCATTTACTGCTGAATCGTGAGATAACGTCCAATCAAGCCTTGAGTGGTTTCTGGTAAAAAAATGAAAAAAAGCGTATCTTTATAAAGAGATAAAGTGCATTTTCACTGTGAGTGTGATAAAAAGCGGAGCTGTGACATAACTTTCACACGTCCCGACACTTCCACAAAGGTTAAAATGATCTGCTTTGACACTTTAGTCAGATGAGAGCAGCAAAGAGACTTCACTGATGTTCAAAAGAAGGATTTCCTTCTCTGGGCGATGGCAACAAGTCATGTCCAACGCCTGCAGCCAGATGGTACTATAGTTTTAAACCCAAACATTTGAAGAAGTCACCTTCGTGCCTTGGCAATTTTTTTGATGATTTTATTTTCGGATATTATAAACAATTGATTGACTAATCAAAACGATGGATTAATCAAATAATCATTGGCTAAAGAGGGGGCTTTATTTAATCTACTAGCGTTATTTTTCTTTCAGCATTTAGTTTATGGAGATAAAACCTCCTGTCTCGTGAGGTACACATGCTTTTCCATGTCAGACTTGTCTCAAGGTTCAAACATCTCCACGTATCCTCCTCCATTTTTATTTCTCCGGTGGGTTTAGTATTGATGGAATTAATGGGGAATCATGGCTCCCCCTTGGTTTCATATAATCAGTCTATTTCACTACAGAGAAGGTGGTCCTAATAATGTCTACGCCTGGTTGATACACAGGGGCGTTCTCAATAGTAGAGAGGTAGATTTAAGACGCCACCCACTCACTAGGTCGACTAACGACGACAATGACATAGTGTCGATGTCAAAGTGCGCCCATCTGCATCCGTGCATTTACCGGCGGTGTTATCGGACTCTCCCAGCAGAAGCTATGAAAGCCCAGCACTTTTGCTTGATAATGCTATTACTATTCATCACAGTATGTCCTAAATTACCATCAGCTTCATTTAGAATTACTAGAATTGTTGGGGCTTTGTAAGTTATAGAGTGTGGTCTAGACCTACTCTATCTTTAAAGTGTCTCGAAAAAACTCTCATTATGATTTGATACTATGAATAGCATTTAATTGAATTGAATTGAGTTTTGGCATTACATCATCCCAGCCATTGACCATTACCATTGGAACAAATGAGGAAAGATAACACACGCACGTACACACACACACACACACACACACACACACACACACACACACACAAAGTTTAGAGGGTGCAAAAAAGCCATTTGCAGTAAAGTATGAATGTGGAACTTTAAAAAGATAAAATGTGTGAATGAATGAATGAATGAGGAAAGATAACACACGCACACACACACACACACACACACAAAGTTTAGAGGGAGCAAAAATGCTATATGCAGTACAGTATGACTGTGGAACTTTAAAAAAAATAAAGCCATGCCAGGCCACGCTAAAGGAATCAGTTTTCTGGACAGAAATGGATAAAAGGGGAAGACACAGAGGCGGACAGAGAGTGAGATAAAAGAGTTGTGACTGCACTAATTCCAGTCCGGTCAACCCCGGGGGCAGCCAGGGATTCACATTCCACTGACCAGCGTCCACCGACCCTGACAGAGTGAAGCCAATCAGCGCTTACACAGAGGAAAATCACTGGAATGTCACAGTGGGATCCTGCTCTCAAAGTCTGGTCTCCCACATCAACTCGAGCCTAGCCATGACTCAATGACCCACTGCAGGCTGCAGGACTTTTTAATTCACAACTATATTACAGCTGATTGTCTATGTGTGTGTGTGTGTAGAGTTGTCTATTTTGTATAATTCGCACTTATAACTATTTCTAACATAAAAAAAAAATTGACATTTGCATTACAAAAGTACAGTGTAATTTTATGAGATTTTCTGACTTAAAAGGACTGCTAGAATAAACATGATTTGCATAGCTGTTTGCAATTATAAATAGAAACAAGAGCATCTTGGAACAGTTCCAATGTGCTTTCATAAATTGTTTTTTAGAAACGGGGACTACTTTAAAATTAAGGATGCATTTCATCCTAATGCATGTCATTCCAAGAGTTGGGTTACATAAGTATTCATTCTTTTCGGTTTTTGTGACTGATGCAGTATTTGTTGGGCCTTGTCTTAAATCAGTGCGGTGTATGGCTTAATGTAGCTGTTCATTTTCTTTTTGATGATCATGAATGACCTGAGACAGAAAATGAGACTAACAGTGAAAAGAACGCAATTTTTAGATAGCTTTTATTAATGCCTTAGCTCGGATTCAATTTTTCCCGCACCGTCAAAAAAACTGATTTACGGCAGGCAGACCGGCTCTGCAGTCACACATTCTGATGGGTCACAGATTTTGGTGTAACAGCAGAAATGCCTGTGTTTGAGGATCCAGCCAGATAAAAGGTAGCAGGAGATTTCCTTGTATAGGCCTACTATTATTTTAAGTTTATTTTAAAAGTTATATTTTGTGGTTATGGCTGATGTTGGGGCAGGGCCAATCCAGAAAAAAAGAAAGTAAACAAAGAACAACTAATAGCTAAAAAGGAAAGACATACGACGGGCAGAACCCTGAGGTGACATCGATCGGCTTTCAACAGATGGAGACAACTACGGGATGGTAAAGGATTCTAAACCAACTCTGAAATTCCCCTCTTTCTCCTAGACAGGTATGTAATATGTAATATTTCATTTTCAATAGCCTATGTTGGAACTTTACACCAACAGAGCTCTGGGTTGTGGTGTCATGATCTTAGATGCCACAACCAGGAGCCTTGACCTTATAAATAAGTTTCATTGACCATAAATTCCAAACTGTAAAAGTAAAGTTAATAAGTTAGTGTTACG
>NC_045756.1:4419318-4421546 GCF_008692095.1 Etheostoma spectabile
AGTGTTGAAAACGTCAAAAAAAGTGACAAACATTAAAAAAAAGTGTCAAAATTGTTGAAAAAAGGAACAAAAACGTAAGAAAAAGTTAAAAACGGTGATAAAAGCGTTTTGACAGGAAGACAACACAAGGGTTAATGAACTATGAGTTCAACGACACCATTTTGCATCCCAAATCGACTTTACCCAATTGCACTCTGAAAGGACTCCTAAATGTTCTCTGTGAAATGACTGCATGGTAATTCTCTGGCATAATGAATAGGGCTCATTTAAAATGCATTTCACTGTGCCAAACCTGAATCTGAAAATCATGATAAACAGGCTCGCTAGTGTATTTGCCAATAGATATTAACTTGCATAATTTTCACAGATCAAATTAATTAATTTCTGGAAAACTAACAATAACAATAACATTAAATGGCAAAGACATTGCACATAATGTACAGGAGTGATATTCAGGGCAGCACATTGGTCCATGCAATCATTTTGTTTTCTTTTGTAATTTAATTCGGAGTGAGCAGACGTAGCTTTAAATAATATAAGTTGCAGACTAGTGCCGACAGTAAAAAGAGGCTAAATTGCTATTATATCTAGGGATTTGTTATGTTGCTAGTCTCAATTCAACATCTGGTGAGCCTGATAGTTAAGAGATAAACAATTTCATTATCTTGTCTAGCTCAGTTAATATTTGCAAAGAAACACATTTATGATGTTTTAATAGAATACTAAGCAGAATAAAACTCCAAGGAGTCTATAGCATTGACAGTAATTGAATAGGTCATTTGCATCATACATAATGAAAAGCTCCATTCATGTAGTCTACCATACCTCACTGAAGGCCAAACAACAGACTGCTTATGCTTTAAATTGAAGTCTGAATAGTAATTTTCTCATTACCGCACATCAAGCTTTCAGTTTCAGCGTTTCATATTTTATGGCATTGATCAGGCCTTCTATAACTAAATGTCTATCGATCCATTTCCTGCTCTTCTTCCAAAAGCATTTCTTCCTTCTAGTCAAATTTAATTCTGAAAATGTCCATGCTGGTGCAAAAGATCTACTTAAAAAATGGAGCTAAAAAGAAGAAAAACGTTGTGCTCGAGCCTGAAAGGAGTTAATCGCTCTGCAGAGAACACCAACTGCTGTCTGATTCAATAGCAGAGAGCTTTCATAGTTATATTTCTATCACTTTTAAGGATTTTTTCACTCATTTGCTTGATCTGAGCTGAACCACAGGACTTGAACAAAGCATCCACACCTGTCTTTCCTGGCTTCTATCAGCACAGAAACAGCTGCAGTGGCCCACATGACCTCCAAATGCAGTCTGAGTAATGACCGCATTCATGTATGATGACGCTGATATCAGACAAATGTGTGTGTGTGACTGTGGTGGTGGGGTGGTGGGAAGCTTTAACTCACCATATCGATGGATGACACAGGCCCGATGCTGTTGACATATATGCCCACATTGACGACTGTAGGTTTCACTGCAAGAGCCAGAAGGAAGAAGAGTGAGTAAAGGTAGCTGCGCATATTGTAGGTAGGACATATCACATTTATACATGCAATCATTCTATTTTGTTTGTCAAACGTCTGCGTTTTGCAGTTATGTGTAATGTGTGTCCATAACCAAAAAAATTATCAAGTGGAAAACAATGGTTATCCTCATGCAATATCATTTTGATAAATAAAAAGAGTCAGTTCTCTTTTCCCCATCCACCCAGAAAGGGAAGATGTATTTTTGAAGTCAGCAAAGCTGCGCCGTGCTTCCTGGAGCAGATACTGTACCATGTTACCATGGCAATTAATAGCATTCCCAGTGAGTATGTAGGATCTTGGCAAATTTAGCTTGGCAAAAACATTTGGTTTGAGGAAGAGAAAATTGGAGCATCAGAAATGTGAATTGGTACCGGACCTAAGTGCTGCATCTAAGAATCGTGCTTGTTTTGATTACATGCATGTTTTTAATGTGGTTATCTGTTTTGAGTTTTTACTAAATAAATCTACACAAATGATCTTTCATTTTAATGCTCCATGTCCTTGAATAGTTCCTGTAAAGAACATGTCACACAACATGCTTTCTCAGAATACACATGATGTACCCGCCATAAACAAGGACTGCACGTGTTTGACTAAAGACGCATTATTGCCACACAATAAGATGAAGGATTTCTTTTCACTGCCTCTTCTAAATCACTCACAAATACACGCACGCACACGCACGCACACAC
>NC_045756.1:4421556-4424238 GCF_008692095.1 Etheostoma spectabile
CACACACACACACACACACACACACACACACACACTTGTGCTTAACCCCTGACCTTGATCAGACAAACTCCTCGTTGGTGATGCTGAGAAGGAACAACTATATCCAAGTAAATCTCACCAGCACAAATACAGGTTGATGAAAAGGTGAAAAGAGACAAAAGAACACTGACTTTAATTGGAATGTATTTGGTTATCTACTTGTCTCACATTGTCAGACAGACTCTGGTTTATTGGCATTTAAAAAAAACACAATCAGAATCGTCTTGGGCGACGCTAGACTCAATGACGGTGCCTCTGCAAAATAGCCTCAGGAAGAAACTTGTTTTGGTGGACAATGTGTACTTTCAAAAGAAGTTTTAGTCGTACAACCGAAAACTCAGATTGGACGGACAGTCTAGCTAGCTTATCTAATAATGTTAGTTGTCACATCTTTGGGGAAAGAGCCACTTAATGAATTCATGATCCATGTTACATTAATTTAAGTGGTTTGTTATGGTTCACTGAAACTAAAGACTTTCTATATTGTTAAATTCACAGTCATATTTCTGGGATGTTGATATGAATAGCAGAATTGAAGTGCAAGCGGTGTGTCCATGTGTGTACATCTGAGTGTTGTGTCCCCAAGGACTTGCTGTGCTGGGCCACTGATGCAAACTGCTTTGGTTAGTAAAGGCCTGCTGGGAGGCTTTGATCCAATTCCAACAGCATGTTCTGCTTCACCAACTGGACAATGAGGGACAACAACGCAGATGCACGTTTGAATGATTATCATCTGTCCATAAATTAGCTCATACTATGACTACAGATTTGTCCTCTGTGATCTTTAGATTGATATGTGTGTTCATTCATAAATACAGCATTCAGTTTTAAGAGGGAAATGCTTATAATATCAGGCAATATACAATTAAAATATCTTAAAAACTATTGGACGATTGCCATGACATTTGGTTGAGTCCTCTCAGGATGAATTGTATTCACCTAACCTTTTCTCTATTGGCATCATCAGGTCAAAATGTGTTTCTGGTTTATGAATAAATACCTGCAAAAACAAAGGAGACCCCCATAAGCTTCAGCTGTACTTTGTGTTTAGCACTAGAGATGTTAATGATTAACTGTTTAACCATTAAACTACAATACGATTTTTGAACCATTTATACTATCAGTTAAAAACAATATTAAAAACTAGGCTTATTAGAAGAGGGTGTGGCATGGTAAAAGAACAATAGGCTATATAATCTATTTTCTAACTGCTAGTTAACTTGATAGTGTTAACTTTGCTTTTCCTTTTTTTTTTCCTTCAATAATTAAAATGGCTTAAATATACAGTACATTAACATCAATCCAACATACAGTTAACAAAGATAAATCAGCCTTTTTGTAAAAAAACAACAATATTGATGTTAGGCTTACTGGTCTATAGGTAAGATGCCCACTAATGCGGTTAAGCATAAGGATTCACTGTGCCACATGCATGTTTAACATTAAAACAGAATGTATAAATATGTGAATATGTCACAAACATTTATAGCTTAGTATTTTATGGACCATGTGTAAAGGCCTAAGCCCACCCTACCCTTTATTGTAGTCCCAGTTTAATACGCAACTCAATTTCATACAATATAAGGAGGGGGTTCCTCTGCTGTAGACTCTTGTTCTGGGTTTCTCCTACTTAGTATAACCAGTAACTAGTCATTGTCATGGTCCTAGGGAAGGCGCAGACAGCAATGTGCCTAATCACATGGTTGTTGTCAGCCACTTCCTTTCACCTGCCAAGGAGGGCTAATCAGTGCACTTGAGCCAGCCTCTGATTTATCAGTGGGAGTCAATAATGCAGCAACAGGCTTGCCATCCACAATCACTGCTAGCTGGGTTCATTGAAGCGCACGGTTACCTGGGATTGAACCCATGTCTCTGTGGCGGCGGACAAGTATTCTGACCCAACAACACCCTTGCAGTATTTCTGCTGTTTTTAGCTTTTCATTTTCATGTCAAAACAGGGTTTCCTCTTGGCATCCTTATGGTCATCGGCAAGCGTCTCCAACCTTCTTTTGAGAATTGTCTGGCACCATCACTGGGCATCTTGCCTGAGATTCAAGCTCAGAATTAAATCTTTATTTTGTCCATTTGGGGAAATTTGGAAGGCGTACAGTACAATACATCATCATAATGTACAAATTATAGAGGAATACAGATGCATCCATTGTTCATACCCAGTGGGCTGCTATTGAAACATGCAGTGGAAAACCCCAGGCCACACAGACCGAGATAAACAATATTCCCATTTGCATTCGGGCAATGTACCATGGTCCAACTCATCTGCATGTCTTTGGATTATTGGGCCGAAATACCGGGAAGGAACCTAGGTGACAGTGTCCCTCCTGTGGAACCCATTTCCAGCGGAAATGCAGAAAATGTAAAGACCACAGAAGTGGAGGCATGGGGTGGAAAGCTTATCTGTTACAGCTTTGCAGCATTTGGAAACTGGGACAACCTGAATGGAATTGTCCTTAATTTACACCCCAGTGGATAATCAAGGTAGAGGATGACACTCTGAATCTGCTTTAGTCATGTTTCAGACAGACATTAGTCAGCTCTACTGAGTTACAGTAATCATTATTTCTTCCTTTAGATTATTTACCAGTGCAACACAGAACTACAGTCGAGTGTTTGCAGCCTCCCTTC
>NC_045756.1:4424248-4428821 GCF_008692095.1 Etheostoma spectabile
TACATCCGCTCTTATACCCCCCCCCGCACCCCCCTCTGCAAGTGAGTCTTTGAGCAAACACTACCATCACAAAAGCTGAGCCGACCTGACATATGTCCAAATAACGCATGGCAGATTCATGTGGGATGGTGCATAGGTAATGACGCGGCTGTGAACGAGAATATTCAGGACAGATTTCCCCTTCTTCTGTACTGTTTAAGTCATTTAAAAAAAAAAAAAATTCTGCATGAGAGATTGTTTTGCTCTCTTTTATCTCTCAAAAGAGAAAAATAAAGTTTGAAAGGAACTTCTATTCAATATGGAAAGAAAACTAAAACACCTACCTACCTAGCAACCTATCAACCCAATTTCCCACTTCTAATGGTGAAACCATGATCCACAGAGGCCAGATGAATCCTTCCTCCTCCTCCTCTTCATACTTATCTCCCTCCTCCTCATCTTGCTTTTCAGAAAAGCATGACAGTCCCCATCTGTATTACCACATTTCCCTGTGAGCCTTGATTAAGAAGAATTGGCTTTTATGCCTGCTTGGCCTGGCTGGCATGACGAATGCATTACGCATTGTCAGCCCCGGCACACACACACACGTAAGCAGAACTATCCCAGCTGACCGTTTAACTCCAATATGTTCAGTGTCCGAGTAACACTGCACAGGGAGCACTGCTGGCCTCAGTGGGCTGTCAGATCTCTCCAGAGGGGTAGCCTCACATCTTCGGTCTCACTTAAAAAATAAACGTCCTGTAGATTAATTAATCACGTCCTGTTTACCAACAGTCGTCTATAGTATGAACAGTATATCCCTCGAGCTACTTGTCTCACGTGAGTCCAACAGAAAAACATAGTTTGACAAAGGCTTACAGTTAAAAATACCATTCAATCGGTTTTACCATATGAAAATACAAATGTCAAATTTTGAACACAGCATGTCAAATTTTGAAATAAAAAACTAACTGCTATAACAGGTTATTTTACTTTAAACAATATCCTCAAAGTAAATTAACAGAGAAATGTAGGACTCTCCCGGATCATTTTAAAATCTGATAGGTTTTTATTATGAGCACCCGTTTTACGTAGCTTTAGGCATGGTGTACACCTCTAAACACTACACTATTAAGAGGCTTGGCTGCTTTTGCTATGGAGAAGAAGCCAGCCTGAAGCGTGAATCAGAGCATTAACCAATTCAAAACGCTCCATCGAATTTGTGAACAAAACATGATGCAGTAGTTGCTGAATTTATTAAAAAATGTACACAACACTAAACAGTGGACTGAATTCAGCAATTAGATCACTTTCCTTAAAATAGTTAATTTGGATTATTCCAGTGGAGCAAATACAGTCTGCACTTAACTACAGCCTCGGTTCAGTCCTCTTTTTAAGTCACAGTTATAGGTTATATAGTTCATGTCAGTTATGGATCCACGAGAGTGTCTGCACACACACTCTAATCCATCACTTCATATTCTGCTGCACTGGTACAGGCCATGCACAGTAGCCACGGTAATCACACATCATCTCATGCATAACCTCTCTGCTCCTGTGTTAGTATGTGTAACAGCCCTGCCGCCCACACTGCCTTTGGTTTGGGATTAAATGGAGAAGCAGTTACTGCCGCCGCTACAGTCCTCCAGTGGCCGGCATACGGTCTCTGTTGCTATAGTTTTATGTAACTAAAAAGATGTAAACGAGATCAAGTTATATTTTCCTTCATATGTGAAAACATTCCATTCCTTATAGAACTGCAAGACACGCAGGAATATTTTCTTTTTTAATACAGTGAAACAAAACATGGAGGTAGTATCGCAAACAAAATGTTTTGTACACTTTTGGGGGAATAAAAAAACTAAGGCAGAATTGTACCTCTTGGTATAAAAAGTTTCTAGGGCCGTATGTACAAAGCAGTAGCCAGGCAGTGTTTGCATGCCTAGCATTAGTTACTTTAACAATACAATCGTGTGCACCTGAAGTTTCAAGTTCAAAACGGTCAGAATACTTAAGAGTTTGACATTTTGGAAAAGTGATGAGAAAAACCTATACCGCTCTAATCTCTGTCAGTTGTGTCTGTTAAATCCGTACAAAAAACAAAACATGAAAATGAAAAGTTTTTACAGGGGTTTTTACTGACTATTTCTTGGCTGGGTGCAACGACTTCCTGGAGACTGTTTGATTGGGCCAGGCACGCGACCAAGAGCTGCTGGAGCACCGAGGCATCAGTAACTGTACCTTTAGCTCCCATGGTACAAATGTGGAGCTTTAACTATTGTAAAGACTCAAATGTATTCCTATGGGAGGCCATTTTGTGGCTGTACCTTTCAGAAAAAGAAAAGTTGCACTGCTCCCATACTTCTGTTTTTGACTGTGTAGCTGCTGCAGGCCTGTAGTCATCAGTTAGTGTTGTAATTTACACCCATAACAGAAGTCATGTTAAATATGAGCTGACAACAGGGATATTTGTGTCAGCCCTCTGGTGTCGGCTCTTGTGCTAATCACAAGTAGGCCATGCAGCCCTTTTTTGTAGGCTCCCAAAACTCCCATGTGACATTACAGAGTGATTGAAACGTGTCAACACAAGTGCACCAATGGTGGTTTCCTTTTCTCCTCAAAGTCTCAAAGATAGGAGCCCAATAAGTGACATTAACATCATTCTATTTCATGTGGGGAAATCAAGCTAAACATATGGACGGTTCCAAATAGCGACACTGTTTCAATTTATTTCTTCTAATATAAATGTGGCATTAAACAACGGGCAATCAGCATGGGGTACCGAAGCACGTATTATAAATGTCATAGGTCTCGATGCTGTGAGGGGGGGGTAGCACATTGGCACCTAATCTTTATGTATGGGACTGCATCCGCTCCACTTGGGAAGAAACCTCTCTCGACTTTCTTTTCCAGCAGTTCTCAGCCTACATGGCGCTGCACCACACATTGGCAAAGCAGCAAATTTCCTCGGCACACGCACACAGGAATCGTTGATAACTGAAAAATGTCAAAACTGCTAAGGAGCGCCAGGAAACACAAACCGAGCTAACGGACTTATTTACATAAGAAGCTCTCTAAACTCTACAAAGTTTTAATGAAATTGATCTAATGAATTTGTTAGATAATGGATTTGTTCACTCAACATTTTTGTAGGTAGAAGTGATTAATTAATAAAGTGGCCACTAAATGTATTTGGACCACACTATTAGATAAATTAATATAATTGACTAAAATAACAGGCCATTATGAATCACTGGACCATATTCATAATTCATAGATGACAAAGGGGGTCATGCATACAATAGGAAGAGGTTCAAAATTGATATAAAGGTGGTTTATGAAACTATCCTGGCTCTCTTAGCTATTTTGAGACAGCCCCTAACTTCAGCTTGTCAGTTTCTAGTCTATTCTCATGTCACGCAAGGAAGGTGCCAGGCCTAAATATCAGATGATGTGGTAAAAATAACACCAGTGGAACAGCATTCAAGTGTTATGATGTACTGCACTGCACAACTAATGGTGACAACTGGGGTTTAACTCCACCGATGATACTAGTTCTGCCTCCAAGAAATGTTTAAATAACTTAAAATGCATTCTGTGTGTGGCAGACACAAGACATCTGGTTCTCCAAAACAGGAAAGAGAAAAGGCTAAAAATGATATGCAAATGCTATTTGACCCACATCTGTACATGTCAGCAGCTACTCACTCCAAGGACAGGCTGCGGCAAGCCATCTGCACCGCTGAGAGGGACATCAGCTGCAATCACCAAACAACTGGGAAACGGTAGTCCTTTATACGCCAGGGATGTTTACGGCTGAACTCTTCTGCACTATAAAAACTGGATCGTTTGACCGCCTTTCCTCTCGCAGATACTAAAATCACAGCAGCTTTTTATAATTCTTGGCGTCATGACACTCTTCACAGCGCTCTGTGAAGAAATAATGGTTGTGAAATGGTAGGGGAAAAAAAAAAAAATCACATTGAGATGTTGAAAGGCAAGAGGGGAAGTTGTGAAGAGAGAGTGTGTATATTACAGAAATATTTCAAAGGAATTGTTCGTTGCTTAGAGTTAGATGAGAAGATTGATTCTACTCATGTCAGTATGCTTAGTTTGAAGCAAGAGCGAGCAAGCTAGTTAGCTTAGCTTAGCAGAAATACTGGAACTGGAAAATCCAGCTCTTTAGCTGATAAATGCTCCACTAGGTTCACTGGCTAGGAGCCGGGTCTTTCTGCCGCTTGGTGCTGGTCAGGTAGTGTCCGGGGTGTTTCACAGCTTGCTTTTCCAGTAAATTTACAAAACAGACAGCTAAGCGATGAACTGAAACTCACATGAAAAGCAAAAAATAGGGTTATCACCACAACATACCACATATTGTCACACTGTTTTTATAAGAATATAGATTGCCGCTTTAAAGGTGCTCTAAGCGATGTTGGGTGACGTTACTTCTTGTTGACGTCCGAAGTATTTTCAAACCTCCTCCTCATCTGGTCCCCTCCCCCTCCCTTCTGTGCTCCTGCAAACTTTTTCTACAGTGTGTTCTGGAGACTCGTGGATGAGTGAGGAGATATTTGCTGTATGTGACAACAAATGT
>NC_045756.1:4428831-4433836 GCF_008692095.1 Etheostoma spectabile
TAAAACACGCGTGACATCGCTTAGAGCATCTTAACGTATAAGCCAAGCAGTTCCTTTTCCTCTATCTTCTGACCTGGGGCTTTTGAGCAAGGACACTCAATAGCCACCACAACTTGTCTATACTGAGCAGCTTACTGTGTGTTTATTGAATCAAATTAAAGCAAGGTATTGCTGACACACATTTGCTCGGCAAATCCGTTTTTTTGGGGGGGATAGACAAATATTAAATTGAAGAGTTCAGTTTCACTGGGTGGCCATGCAGTGTCTTTTATTAGACCAAGCTAGAAACCATGTTATAGAAGCACTAGTCTAGCTCATTTCTTTGGGCAGAGATAAAAGATGACGTCAGGTGAGCTGAGGATTTGGTAATATATATACTTTTTGTGAATGCAAAAAAACATCACGTCATGTAAGTCTTAATGAAAAGACTTCCATCAGACAGCTATATGACTGGCTGGGTAGGTGTGGATGCAGTACTTATGTTTGTCATTTGTGCATGGAGGTGTGTGTGTGTACTGTGTGTTTGGGGAGGGGGTGGCAGATACTGTATTCAGCTGCCTGAATCAAATATAATAGATCTGGGGAGGAAAGGTATTTCTCTTCCCTCAGAGGTTTAATGAGAACCAGGCAAAGGGAAAGGTCTCACTGCTTACGTTTTACACAAGCAATAACTGCAAAATAGGGGAGAGGGACGGTAGATGCTTGTTACTCACAAACACACACATTTATGCCACAATGAGGAGGATGTTTTATAAATTATCTCGTAGTTCAATTTCCGTTAAAGAATGATGAAATAATCAGCTCTGATATCTACTTTGAACAGCATATCATCTATTTATTGTATTAAATGACTTTATGGATTGGAGTGAGTTGAAAGAGCGTGACTCATAAGCTACTACGTGGACATTCAAATTGACTTTAAGACTTTGTTCACACACCGAAGATTATGTGCTAAATAGAAAGCTTTTTGGCTCAGCTCAGGCTTTTCCGAGGATATTGACGGAATATATATTTATAATAATGCAAATAGGCCTTGGGCGTCTGCCATGACAGAGGTTAATGCTTTAACCTCTCTGATGGGAGAAGAGGCAATATATTTGTTGGCTTATTCACACACACACACCCAAACATATTGTTAGACTGACATTAGATTGATCGGAGCTCGGTGACTGGCATTGCAACTCTTTCTACAAGCAACTTTGTCACTTTAACACAAATATTGGCGACATCTGTCACAGCTAGAGACATTTTGGAGACTAATTTAGACTTTGTGTCCATCAGATAAAGAATGAATTGCGCATTATTTTTGCTCCCCTGGTGCAACCACAACAAATGGAAACTGTCTAATACCTGATGCTGATGTGGAGGATGAGATATTAGCAGTTTCAGAATATCAGAAAAGATGACAGCTGTTTCTGTGTCCACAGAGTGGCAAAAACATGCAGGTAATAGCCCCATTTTTCTGATTGCATTAGGTTATGCCTCATCCTATGGAGGATGTAAAATGTCAACATAAAACATTCTAATAATAAAATAAAGTAAAATTACACAACAATAGTGATGTATGTATTTCATTTTTATGTGTACATTTATTTTGTCATAGTTAAATAAAAAAAAGTGTTAAAAAATGGAAGTTACTTGGGTTTAATAACTAAATGCTTTCTAAATGCAAAACCCTCTGTTTTCATTAAGTTTCATTTTTGAGAAGATGTATCGTCTATGTCAAAATGAAAAACAATCAACTGTCCAATCATAGCTTAGGGCATGGCCATGGGTGGGGCAGCTTTCGCCAGGGACATTTAGTAATATTTGTTATTGGCTGTTCGTCGTTTTGAGAATTCTCAATCACAAATTTTTCAATAGTTTTTAATAGTATCGGCTATTTGCCTTGGCTGCCATCAGGTCAAGTCAGCAATGACGGCGGCCCCTGGTCCCGTCCCCCAAAGCTTGGGGATTGGGAGTTGACAACCACCTACGTCATAGATCTCCAGTTAAACTGTCTGGTTTTTAAAAGTTAATCCACAACGTCCAACCAATCAAAATCCAGAATTTTTAAGTGGCCATGGTATAATGAAATGTAAACTTTGTTTTCTGTGTTGTGATAAGGAGATGTTATTTCACTGTATTTCTTTTTTAAATTTGTTTTTGTATAAACATGTTAACTCTTAAAAAAAATGTAGTGCTATCAGAAAGAATTATTATCACCAAAGAAGCATAAGACACAAAAAACAGCTCTAATAAAATGCTCTCCATAGCAGCTTCACTAAAGAACTGTGCTTAGCTGGAGATTCAAACTGCACAGGTGCAAGCAGCCCGGTCCCTTTCAACATTTTCAAAGTCTACCCACCCCTCCAAAATCCATGGATAACCACCGGTGCTTTGGCTGCAGTGGAGTGGACATGGGAGACACAGATGGAAATCGATTAAATGGTTAGAGCTCACAGGGATGGGAAATGTGTCAGCTATGATCCAGACCCAGCTTGGTCTTATTACCACCTAATGCACTTCACTTTGGTATCAGCCCCGCGCTTTAAAGCGCTACACGATTGCTTGGCCATTCCTTTGTGGTTTTTCATTAACTCGGGAATGCTGAAGGAATAAAAGGCGAGGGTTTATAGCGCTCCACAAACTCTCTTTGGAGATGAATTGAACATTTTAGAGAAGCTAAATTTCAGGTCCAGGCCTGCTGTTTGGCTACTCAGACAGTGTGTGTTTATTTTTTTGAAAAAAAGGCACAGGAAACTGCATTACTTTGCAAATATGTTGGTCCGCATACTGGTGCTCACTTGGCAGGTAGCTCTATTTTAAGTATTCAGGAAGTATAGAAGTTTGAAAAAAAGAGCATTATTTATTATTTACTGTATGCAGTAAGGTTTTCTATAAAAATATGATATGATAACCTCGCATCATAATCAGATGAGGGTACTCCATCCGCCAGTTTGCGTGTGCATCTGCAAGTGTGTATCTATTCACATCTGCTGCCTGCGTGTGCACCTTTTGTGCGAGAAGCTCCTCCTGCACCTCCCTCCCGCAGGAGATTGTCGGCTCAGCCAACCTGGCTACCTAAGACGTGAGGAGAACCATTTGCCAGGATCTAAACTCCTCTTCATCTAATGAAATGTCATTTACTTGAAATATTATGGAGGCACGTCTGAGACTTGTCCTTTGAGCTGGTGAGGTGTCACCGCTGTGCCAAATGTCAGCTATGTAAGGATAAAGGAGAGAAGGCCTGCCAGGACCACCCAGGTCTGAGCCAGAGGTGGAGAGAGCAACTATTTTACTACAGCGGAAATTCTTCCAAATTTGGGTGGTGCTTCTTACATACTTTTGAAAAAGATGTGAAAGTGGCTCATTCTCACTTTGCATTTCCTGTATTGTTTATGCCAACAGATGCTAGGCTAAGCGGCGTAAGGAAGGATTATTCACAAAGGTTTTTTGTGTTAATATTAAACAGTCATGCCACTAAAGTTGTAACACATACTTGATGTGCAGTGGATGTATCACTATCTCCATTCCCACACTTTCCAGCCTTTCCAACCGGTCAATTAAAATCCTTTTGTCAAAAGACACCCAAATGTATTCAATTTAAATGACTAAATATTGTAGTTTATTTACTTAGCCTTATTAACCAGCTTTTGATCCAGCTGGGTAGTTCTTATGAGAAAAGGATCCCCTGTTACGTAATTATTAAGCCAATTCATAAACTTTATCAAATGATTTGAGCTGAAAGGCATTTCAATCAGAAAATTGACTTTTACCAAAGAGGTCCACACACGGATATTTGGATTCTTTTTTTCTTTGTTGTTGTTGTTGTTGATCATGTTACCATTTCAAAACCTGTTTGTCGACTATAGCTCAGCATTTAACACAACGTAAAGAAATAAATAAATATGAATATGATTTATGCCTTTCATGTGAAAGTATAATTTACTTTAGCTTACAATAGGGGTTGTGCAGAACTAAACAGGGAGAAGCAGCGTTCAGATTTTATGCACCACATACATCTGGAACAGATTCCCAGAAAACTGCAGGCCCGCTCCAAATAAGTTCTTTTAATTTAAGGCTGAAGACTTTTATTAATAATGCTGCCTATAAAAAAAAAGTAATTGTTCATTTCTTACACTGCACTGTACTTCTATTCTTGTATTTTTTATTTCTGTCTCATTCTATTGAAGCTGTTTGTATGTTTTAGGTCTTTAACGTAAAGCACTTTGAATCGCGTTGTTGCTGAAATGTATACGATACAAATAAAGCAGCCTCGCCTTATGAGTGCCGAGATGAAATGGATCTCACGCTGACCCAGAGCTTGGAGAAACACCATTATTAAAGACTGAAAGTCCCTGAAATACATCTCATATCACAGGTTTCATTTGTTTCTGAGCTGAATGTGAAAAATTATTTGCACTGACTGGCTTACAGGAAATTACAGGGAACGCTTAATTCAACCGCATGATTCCACACATGGCCTTCACCAGTTTGTTTTCCACAAGACACTAAAGCACAGCCTAGTAATTATCAAATCAGGAGTCAGGATGTCAAACCTCCAACACAGAGTTCCCAACAAATACAACAACAAATAATCCTTTAGAATACTATACTCACTCAGCCATCGATAAAGAAAGTCTGTTGTATAAGTGTGATTTGTATGACTGGCTGGGAAACAGAGTGTTCACTGGAAGATATGATCAGAGAACGCATGAGCTCTTTTATTGGTACTGATAGAGTCGATCATTTGGACTGGCAAAGGGAATGAAGAATGAGGACTTTAGCGTTGCTGCTTTTTATAAAAGCAAGCTTTTTATATTTTCTTCCTCAAACAGTCCTTGTGTGACTGTACTCTGTTTGTTTGCATTGCAGTTTTTGCTGCTTAAAAGAAAGCACTTTTATTAGGAATTGTCCATATTGGAGAGGTGGTGTCCTAGAGGCTAACTATCTGTGTCTAGCCCTGATTAGGTTATTGTATAAAAGGTATTTATCTATCTATCTATCTATCTATCTATCTATC
>NC_045756.1:4433846-4452753 GCF_008692095.1 Etheostoma spectabile
TCTATCTATCTATCTATCTACACACACACACACACACTAATGTTGGGAGGGGATTTCTCAGCAATCAGCACAACCAGGATCACAGACGAGTGGAACGCTTATTTTCTAAAACATTTTCTAGAACAACATCACACCACAGACCCCCAATGTCCAAACCATTAATACATTCCATCTCTATAGACAGCACTTTGTAGCCCGCGAATACAACAGATGATCAATTCTATTTCATTTATATATTCCTCTGCATATATTTACCAGAATGAACCAGGAAAAAAGAAAAAAAACTCAGACTCTCTATCAAAAATGACAATAAAATGTCTATGAACACTGCAGCAGGTGCAAAAAAGCTACATAAATTAAATAGCCCGATGCGTCTTATAGAATAAAACAACACCAAACATCACCAAAGCAGACAATGCGACTTGATACAGAGGCTGAGTTCCAAATGACACACTTGTTCTTTTACTTTTATATGTACTGCTGCATACAGTATATATGGGTATAATTGGGACATACTACTCACTAACTACATACTACTTCTTTATAACATAACATTGCACCTTGAACTTTGACTTCTTGCGTATATATGCTGCAAAACAAAGCATATATCGCAGAATAGCCAGAAAAGCCTGTTGGCTTGCATACTGCGATGCACTTGTAACAGAGTATTTTTGCAGTTTGCTTTTAGGGCTTTTACTGAAGTAAAGGATCTGAATATGTACTCTGCTACTCTGCATCGTCTACCATCCACAACCATTCATTTTCAGTAAAAGCTACTTGTCAGAGTATATCACAGCATTTGAGTGCAAGACAAACACACCCTGGTTATTTTTGGCGTAGGGATACAGAAAAGAATACAAACCCGGTCTGAACTTTCTAAGTAAAGAATATTCAGATCTAATTTCCACTGGTTTTGTGTTTTAATAAAACAAAGGATATATCTAAATCTTTTATCAAACAAGGGGAAAATGTAGGGCTGCTGACGTAAAATTGACAAGGATATGAGTAGAATTCACTGAGACCAAACAATGCGGTGCCTAAATAATGTCCCATTCTCCTCATTACGTGCTTGGAGGGATTGAATCTGACATGACTTCTGAAGCGGATATATGAGGTTTTGATAAAAGGATGCAAAGTGGGTCAAACTTTTACTTGGGTTCCAAAAAGCCTTAAATCTGGACTGAAAAATACTGACATAAATTAAGTAGCAACATACAGTAATTGATAGTAAGCAGGGGGAGGTTACAGCAATAAAACGGGATTCTAATGACCTTTGAAGAAATGTATGTATGAGATGTATATAACTTATTTTTATTCCAAAAGGGAAGAGGGGGCCATGAAGAATTGGAGGGAGAAAGGGAAGGGACAAAAGAGAGGTAGAGAAACAGATGAAAAAGAGACAGGAAACAGCTGCAAACCAATGATGTCTGAGCAGCTTTGGTTTCTATTTCTGACACACACCTAGGCTTTTATCTGAATCAAAGGCCTTTCCTTTACACACGCACACACACACACACACACACACACACACACACACACACACACACACACACACACACACACACACACACACACACACACACACACACACACAGAGTGAGTTAAAGGAATAACTATAAATTGATAAAAGTACAGTACAACTACAAACATTAGCTACAGTTACACACAGTTTTTCCCTGGTCACTCCCACACACAGACTTAATTGCAAGCGCCTGACATACAGGGAGTCAATGACGGCAGATATGAGTGCAGCGACCTGGTCGGTCAGTGTAGATCAACAGCTTGTTAGTTACGGACAGTTACAGCCTTCAGACTCAGTCCCCGGCTGCGATCACACACAAGCTGCAACTGGATTCGCTACCTGGTTATACTGAAGAGCGGCCAGTGGCTGACACTAAACCGTACAGCTGATCAGAGTGAAAAACAGCGTCTTGTTTCAGGGCTGACTTTTTAAAGTTGTTAATTTCTCGTCTTTTCAGCCATAAATGTCTTTTGCTGCTTTTCATTTGCCAGTTTTTTTCTTGTGTTCATTGCAAATCAAACAGCTGCTGCTGTTAAATGCACCATTTGCAGTGTAACAACAGCTTTTATTTTCCTGCAAATAACCGCTAGTATGTGGCAATATATCTACATGAGTTCTCAATGATTGAACTAGCTGTAAGTAGTAGAAGAAAGGAGAGACATGAGGCAACGTGAGGTGAAAGGAACAAGTTCTAAAAACCAGCACGGTGATTTGGTTTGCTCATGAACACAGTCAGCCGGTGGAGCAGCAGCGGCTCTACGGAACTTTACTTTTAGTGCCCAATTGCCTCAATTTGGGTAAAAAATGTTATTCTTTCTCTGAGTTATAACTCAGTCAAATCTGAACTCACAGACTTGAGACAAATATTTTTAGATTTAATTACAAATTCCAAGGTATGTAACCTCAGATGTTCGGCGCAAACAAATGTTCATAAGTCCACTTAGAAGTCATAGAAAAAAGATGCTACTTCTTAAGTTTTCTCTAGTATCAAAGACATCCAGACGTAGTTGTCTGTACACGCATGATTAAACCGCAAACAGGATCTGCTAATAGCTGATTGCCATCATTTAATGGTTCCAATTTGTTAAAACAAATATAGGCTAAAAAGAAAACGTGGACCACAACGTAACTCACAGAATTCATCCAGCAAAGTACTTTCTGCGTACATCCCACACAATATCATGGGAACTGTAGTTCCAAAGCATAAATAAAAAGGAGTGACCAAATCCAATAACGACCAAAACCAATAACACGTTAGTCCGTCTCTTAATCGACTGGCTCTTTGCTCTGGCCCACGGTTTCCTGCTAAAGACAGGATTGTTCAGAAACAGATATATAGTTTCATTTTGAAAAGAGAAGGCTAAGTGCATCAGTATACTGATGCGTTTTTAATAGTTTTGGAACAACAAGAGATGCTTTAACCTTGGTTACATGTATTTTAAGAGTGAGGCTCAGACCTTAATTAAACTCCTTGAATCGTCCCTGGCTCCCAAACTCAACATGTGCGTGGCTCCAGAGCTCTCACAGCATACAAAGCCGTCTACTCCGACCCACTTTGTCTTTGAATCTCTGGTGATCCACACACACACACACACACACACACACACACTCACTCACAAACACTGACACACTCGCGAATGCTCCAACGCACTCGCACACATGAACGTCGTTGCACAGTACACGGCGATCACACACACATCGCACAAATTGATCCCCCTCTTAAATCCTAAAGAAAAGTGACACAATAGGGACACAAAAGCATCTCATCTTCATCTAAGCGAACTGCTTCTTATCGGTTAAGGTGAGACTCAACACTTGTTCTGCTCGGGGGAAATGTGGGATGCTTTTTCACAAATGGACCAGTCACCCACTTTGTATGAAGATTAGGCTCGCTGCTCACTTCACAAGACTGGAAGAGACAGAGGGACAACTCACACGGGAACTAAGATAATAACCCTGTTATGTTGAATCTTGGATTTCTACTCTTATTTTCTCTAAGTGCCGCTTCACTGCTGTTGAATTGAACTGTACTTTTGACAGTTTTATGGATTCCTCAGTAACATCAATTTATAATTTGTAATTATTACAATAAAGTGAAAAGTGAATGGACAGACAATTAGAGGCCTGAAAATAAGTGGAAGTGCTAACAGCTAAATGCGCTTTTGTTAAGCAATGCTGTTTTTTCATTAAATGTGTCGTGTTGAAAAGCATAGCCTTTATCACTTATTGAATTTTCATATGTGCATTAGATTGAAGAAATCAGCATGTTTCAAAAGGTAAATAACATGGTTAGCTTATGCTAGTATGACATTTTGAAAACAAAATCCCGCTCTTCAGCTTTAGTTCTAAAGACAACTTTGACAAACAGAAGGGTAGCAATTATCACACAATGTACATTACAAATTATCCATCGGAGTTTCAAATTATCTGTTGTATTCAAAACTGTGGTCACCTAAAGTGGGTCACCAAGATAACGTGGGAGGATAATTTGTGATACAGCATTCATAATCCTACATTCAATGTGTGGCTAATACAAATCTTTGAAGGAATAGCTCCACATTTTGGGAAATCCTCTAGTTTGCATTCTTGATGAGAAAATCAATATCAATCTCATATCCATACACTAAATATGAAGCTAGAGGCAACAGATAGATAGATAGATAGATAGATAGATAGATTTGAGATTGACCATTGGTCTGGGGAGTCTGTTCTGTATTTTCTCTGCACAAGAGGCGGGACCAACAGGCTTAGTTCAAAGGACTCTGTAAGCAACTGGAAAAGTCCGTCAGCCAATCAGACCAACGATCTGGGTGACGTAGAAGCGTCAGCGGCCTCAACGGGTTGCTGCGCTTCGGTGGCGTTCGGTGGCCGCCGCTATGTTGGATATAAACAAAGAGCTGCTTGGTGGCTTCTCTATCGTCATGGCGTTAAACCCGCCAATAGCGCGCCAGGCAGATAAGCCAGTTTGTGATTGGTTCCCGCAAAACTGGGAACTGAAGCAGGAGAATTAAACGTGCAGGTTTCCAGACCCAGCTGCAGGGCGTAATTAAATCGCAGGCAGAGTGGGCGGGGTTTACCCAGTCTAGTGACTTCCTGGAGTCTCTTTTGCCATCATCAGGTTGCCAAGCAACCAGCAGGGAGTTACTGCTCCTGGCCAAGAAATAGTCCAGCACATAACTCCAGTAAACCCCCATTTGTTATTTCCCTCTTGCGTCCAGTCTTTATAATAAAACAAAAAAAAAACGATTTTAACACATTCATGTCTAATTATTTTACACAGGACTTTAAAAAAAGGTCCAACACAAAAAAGGCAATACAACCATCCCTGACATTCCATAATGTATTTTGGCTTAAAGACGTTTTTTACCAAAGAAGTAAGCTTCACTGTGAGATGCAAATATGCTTCTAATATTGAATTAATGGACAATTAATACAGAAATCTCAAATATGCTTAAAACAACAGTATGTGCTCTGGTTCCACAGCCAGCAGCAGACAAACACGCAGAAATACAGAGGAGAAAAGCTCCCTTTAAAAGAAGAGGCAAACGGAAAAAACATTGGTTAATACTGTTCATGTGTGTGTGTGTGTGTGTGTGTGTGTGTGTGTGTGTGTGTGTGTGTGTATGAAAGAGATTCATTGCAGCAGTTTGCAACTGAACTCAATCTTTTTTTACAATGACTTAAATGTCCCAGATCTGTCTTTGACTCAGCGTCATCTTCCGAGTGTGTGCAGCTCTACGTGCGTGCGTGTGCGTGTGTGTGTGTGTGTGTGTGTTTCCGCTGCCTCACATTGCTCAGACTCTGCCTTACTCCGCTTAGACATCATGGCTGACACTGAGGTTTGTCAACTGGATCTCATCAAAATGTCATCCTTAATTATGGAAGCAGAGCTGGAGGGAGATTCCCCCTCTGCTACCAGACTGAACTGAGCCAAGCGAGCTACCGGCGGAGGTGGAGAAAATCAATTCCCACCAGCAGGTTATTGCCTGTGAAAGCTCAGTGCTTGGTCATTTTAAATAACGTAAGACCACAAATAAACACTTTTAATGATCTGGAGATAAGCCTTCCCACATCTTGGGCGTATAGCTCTACTAAAACTTCCAACTCAAGTTGTTACAAACGAAAGTCTGTCAGGCTTGAAGGTTGTAGTCTCGGACTAAACCTTAAAATGACTTCAAACTCATGAGTCCTGTCGAGCTGAGACAGATGTTTCGACTAAAAAGCCCACTTCTAAAGTATGACGTATGAGGTAGCAAAGTATGTAAGTATTATCATGTGCGTAAAAGTACTCAATGCAGAAAAATCATCACATTTTAGAGTGAAGACCCAGGACTAGGTGGAGGGATTATATCTCCAACCTGGCCTGGGAACGCCTTGGGATCCCCCAGTCGGAGCTGGTTAATGTGGCTCGGGAAAGGGAAGTTTGGGGTCCCCTGCTGGAGCTGCTCCCCCCCACGACCCGATACCGGATAAGCGGACGAAGATGGATGGATGGACAATAAAGAGAGTTCCATCAATCTGCCAAGTGTTTAATCATCTCATCATTTCAGATGGACTAGCAGGCCTGTATATTGTTGGGTAGTTTAGTTTATTATAAAACATTGTATTTTATAAACTATATGTGTTCTGTATGCAAATATCTTAATTTCTATGATACGTTAGGCTCACAACATTAATACCACCAGCATCATCAAATAGTTTTAGCCACCCCGTTTGGTGCGTTCATGGGCATTGGAACCACATTTTTCCCCAATGAAAATGTCATAATGTAATAATTACTCATGTCACTTTCTGTGGGAATCAGCTAGATTTTGCTAACAGTTCCCCATTTGGTGTAGGTGACTTTGCTTCACTGAAAATATTTCAATGACAATAAACCGTTTATTGTGGATAAACGCCTCTGCCCAGAAACATACACAGACATACCATGTTTCAAATTATTCATAAATAGACCTATTTATAAAAAACAACAACACCATAACCGTGTCCTTTCCCGTCTGTCGTCCTGCACATAACACAACTCTAAACTACGCCCAACAGTAGGTGGCGGTCGTGACCCAAGTTGTTATGCCAAACGCCAATTTAACGGAAGAAGAACACGCATCACGTGAACGCTGGCAGCTGGAAAAACTACGTAATCACGGGGGGCGGTGCCTGATATTCCCAGGTGGCTGGAACGCAACAACCTGAGCAACTTGAACGTGCATTACTAGCAACGGAATGGCACCGAACCGCACCAACCAGCCGGCCCACTCAGCACCACCACCACCAATGGTCATATACACATTGGCCTTGAAAACATATAGCACACATTAACGAGGCCACAGCACACACACTGTCCAAACTAAGGTCAGTTATTGACAGCTAACTGGCAATTGAACGGAATGTGTACTCACCGGGTCACAGAAGAACCCTCGTGTACCTTACGCAGTCGACGTGAGCACGTTCAGCAGACGTAAAGCTTGCGTAAAACTCATGCGACCGGTTATTGTCTAAGAGCCAACGTAACCACAACAACAGGTTGAAACGTCCGAAAACAACATCATAATATGTCCTAAATAACAGTAGTAGTAGTAGTATAGTTACAGTAGACCCATTTCGTTGTTTTCTATCAAATTCCAGTCCAGTTGGTGGCGGTAATAATCCATAAATAGTAACAATACGAAGTTTTCTTCCAACATGGCGCTGCCAGGTGAAGTTCATCAGACAGGTTATCGTCACACAGTACTATCGTGTTTTTCTACATCTCAGTGAACTTCCACACTTCGTTTTAACAGAACAAAAGATCGATATTCCATCCCACACAGCCACAGTGCAAACACGTAGTTTATTTTAGCTAACTGTTCATTCTGGCTAATGCATGGATCCAAACTTGGAGCCTGACATCATGCATTAATGCCAAAACAACGTTTTTTTGTCGTCAATTTCTGTTGAGTTCCATTTCTTTTCTGCTCCAATTCCACGTACTTCCACCATTTTAAGCTACCAAACTTGTTCAGCCAAAGATTCTCTGTAAAGCATCTCTGTTGCAGCCAGCCGAACCTCTCTCTCTCTCTCTCTCTCTCTCTCTCTCTCTCTCTCTCTCTCTCTCTCTCTCTCTCTCTCTCTCTCTCTCTCTCTCTCTCTCTCTCTCTCTCTCTCTATCTCTCTCTCACGCACATGCTACGTTTTCACAGTGAGCTGCAGGAAAACAAAACAACTAGAGCATCTTAAAAGTTTAGTTTTATTCGAAAAATGTTGAGTAGAGCGATTTCCAAATGGTTCCACATATCAGTGAACTATTCCTCTGATTTGGTCAGCAGGTTGCTGATTGTAAATGCAAAATCTCAAATGCAGGGAACAGAAATACAGAAAAAAAAATCATAACAAAGCAGAAATAAATTGGGACACGATCTATAGACTACGTGAACTCCACAGCTACACAACATGACACCATTAAAGCTACTGAAGTTGTAACATGCAGAGCTCAGAGAGTCATATATACAGTACATATATGTCTACATATACACAGTATACACATACAGTAGCCTACCCAATATACAGAAAGCGTGTCCAAACTTTTGACTGGTACGATATATAAATATATAGACAGAATGCTCAGATAGAAAAGACAAACTGACTGGAGATGCCAGTGACTACACCTAACACAGGGAACTTTCCCAGTCAATCCATTGGGGGTATCAAACCAGTAACTGTTTGATTAGCAGCCAGCCAGCCTCCCTGCCTCTCTTTGATTGCACCATAAGCATAGCAGGAATAATGTGGGTGCAATCAGAAAACGATTTAGACTCAAGCTACCACCCCAAACCTCTCCCACACAGACCTTCTTATATGTACAGTATGTCAGCCCTACAATTTCCTGTAGGGGTAAGATAGAAAAAGGTACCCATTGCTATATTTTTCAATGTCTGGTGTTCATATGATTATGACACATAGCAACCATTAGCTCAGAAAAAAACATGGAAAACTGAAAAACAGTTCTGCTTGTCATGAGCTATTACAAGAGCCCTTATGCCAATGTATGTCAGATGATCTAAGGGGTTTATTTAGTTTGAGAAGACATGATAATAATGCATACTTTCACCTACAAAAACACCTTGAGTGTTTCCAAACAAGTTTAAAAATCACCTAATTTTCTTCCCTGTCCTGGCTCCTAGACTACAGATTAATCAATTCAGCAAACTCTGTTGAGTGTTTTAAATTTCAAAACCTACTTACCCACAAAAAAACTGCAATGTACTGTATGCTTCTATCCTGATTTGTTCTTATTTGCCTGGCAATTGTTGACTGAATTTATACTTATTCCAATGCTTTTTGAACTGTCAAGTGCTAAAAAAATAAAGTTCTAATTACTTACCAATCATATTTTCTATGCGAGGATTTGTTGATTTTTCTTTATCAGTGATGATAGTAAAGCACATACAGTATATCTGGGTATGGGCCTGTTAACATGTTAGTTAAAATATTGTGAAGACATTTGAAGAAGGCACTTTGGATTCTAGAAAATTATAAATGATTATACTTTGTGACCTTCTATAGAGACAACAACTAATTGTTAATCCCCCCAAAAATCGGCAGATGAATCAATATTGAAAATAATTGTCGTTACCAGTAGTTTGTGCATGATCAAAACTGAAAAGCCATCCAAACATGTTGTATTCTTCAGTTACCAGACAAGGCTGTTAACAGGCTCTGGGCCTGGGGTCATGCTTACATGCTCATGCTGTCTAGCCAAACAATGTCCAAATATACCAAACTGTGTTCTATATTGGACACCCAAAAGTGTCCAAAGATACCAACTATGTCCGCACTCAGTTTAACTTAATGTGCATAAAATGGACAATACATTCAGAATATCTGTAGACAGAAGGCAGCCTATTAGGAAAGCAGCCTCAACCCAGTGTTATTGGCTTCAGCACCATGGACAGCTCCAGTCCCAACCACCAACAATCAGCACCTCGGACAGCGCCACTGCACCTGAACTCCACTTAGTTGTTAGCCTCTTCCGCAAGCTTTAAACTTATTAATATGATCCAACCTTACCTCCAATGTCCGGCCGCAGCGTCTTGTCGTATTCCTTGAGCAAATTGTTCAGTATAAGTGTGGCATCCTCCTGGTGCGACCTGGGAACCAGCATTTGATTGACAGTGGTATCGTTGGGATCTTCATCGTCGTCGCCATATTCCAGTAGATCCGAACTGGGGAAAAAAAAGGGGGGGGGGGGTGGGGGGAAGGGGAGTGGGGGGGGGGGGGGGGGGGGTGGGGGGGGGGGGGGGGGGGGGGGTGGGGGGGGGGGGGGGGGGGGGGGGGGGGGGGGGGGGGGGGGGGGGGCGGGGTGGGGGGGGGGGGGGGGGGGGGGGGGGGGGGGGGGGGGGGGGGGGGGGGGGGGGGGGGGGGGGGGGGGGGGGGGGGGGGGGGGGGGGGGGGGGGGGAGGGGGGGGGGGGGGGGGGGGGGGGGGGGGGGGGGGGGGGGGGGGGGGGGGGGGGGGGGGGGGGGGGGGGGGGGGGGGGGGTGGGGGGGGGGGGGGGGGGGGGGGGGGGGGGGTAGGGGGGGGGGGGGGGGGTGGGGGGTGGGGGGGGGGGGGGGGTCGTTAATCATGTTGATGTGCTATCCCTAGCTACCCTTTAATAAACACCATTTGCATAAACACAAGAAAACTTTGTCACAGCAGCAATGTGTTGCTGCTTATATTTAGGTGCTATGGATTAAACTGAAATGGTTGATGGTTGTGTGTGTGTGTGTGTGTGTGTGTGGTGTGTGGGGTGGGGAAAGCCCTTAGAAAAAGAAGAAAAAAAAACACATGCATTATAAGCAAGACCCCTTCACATGACATGCGTAATTGCCGTTATGTCCACAATAGTCACATAGGAACTTGTAAAGCTTCAAAGAAACACCCCTCAGCTGTTGATCATGCAAATAAAACAAAGGTGCAAATCCGACTTACCGAGCACCTTGATCGAGAACTATGAAGAGGATGAGCACAAACTTGATTGTCATTTTCCCATGCGCGGATCACCTCCGATCACATAAATTGGTGGATGGAGATCCCGGCGTTGTGCTGCTGCCGCTGTGATAAAGTGAGTACAGTAGGTGTGTGACCATCAATCCGTGCTCTGAACTTCCTCATCCGCCCACACACTTTCTTCTGCGTGTCATCTGCGACCACACCGCGGTCTCCCCCCCTCCCTCCCCCCCTCCAAGCTCCACGCAGGGGTTCCTCCGGGACCCACCCGACGATCAATCAATGTGATCAGTCCAGCGGAGGGGAGTCGAATGGACGGGATCCAGCAGCGCCCTCCTTCCTCTCTAACGCCTGTGTGGGCAACAGTGGTTGGGTGACGCTGCTGCTGCTGCTGCTGCTGCTGGTGCTGCTGGTGCTGAACCTTAGGAGATGAGCATCTTGCATGACTCATAAACCAGACACAGGCTACATACAGTACCTGGACCACAATTGCATTATCCAGATTAAATGTGATTTTTTTTCCAGGCTGCGTCATGATCCAAAATTAATTATTTCATTACCTTTTTTTTTTTTTTTTTTGCATATTCAAACATCTGTATCAATGAGGATACGTTTCTGGAACTATTCCAAATAAATATGCAGTTCGTTAAGGGTTAATAATCTACCTTCTGGAACAGAAGGTAGATTATTGTCTTTTACCATAAAAAAAACCTCCAGTATTCTGAATACTTTATCCCCAATTGTACAGTGTGCTGCACTACGCAGATCATAAAAATATGAGCATAAAGTCATAGAAAAAAACCAGTAGGGTATCCGTTTCAGGGAACGTGTACTTGATTTTTTGTGTATATTGATGTTTGCTGCTTTCCCGATGATGATCGCCACTGGAAGTTATATTTAGGCTTTACACACCCGTTTACGCGCCACAGGGTAACAGCAGGGCAGCCCAGTGTTTAGCCCACAAACTTGTGAGGCTTTTGATGCACACAACACACTGAGAGGCTTCGCTGCCCCCTGGTGGCTCAAGATGCAAAAAAAGAAAGAACTGGCAGGAGTGTTAGATTCTCACTGCAGTGCTGCAACCAGTAAACCTCTTAAACAACACTGACCTGACCTCCATAAATAACTGAGAAGTTCTGATTATTTAAACTGATACAACCATTGGAAACATACAGATTATTTACTTAAGTGAACGCAGCAGTACAATGATGTAAAGATACTCCATTACAAGTACAAGTCAAGCATTTAAGCATTTTTCTTAAGTAAAAGTACAGAATGATAATCAGCGAAATGCACTTAAAATTAAAGGTATTTGTTCTGCAGGAAGTATTGATAATACTATGAATTGGTTGAATCGGTTTTTGCTAAATATCGTTTAAGAAGTGGAAGTATTTTATCTATAAAAAGCTGGTCAGTCGTTGCTCATCAAATACAGTGATGAAAATAACCATAGCTTTAGATAACGACACGAGGGATCGACAGCACTATAACTGAAGTAGAATTGGTTTTTTTTTGTGTGTCTTGTTCTAGATGAAGTAATGACAGGTGAGTAGTTAGATAAACAGATTATTCCCGGATGTGTGATGAACGGAATTGGAGCGCACAGACATTATATGCTTCAAAGTATTTCCATAAAGCAGTTAAACATCCACAGAGAGTCGGCTAAGATGGATCCACCAAAGAACTGCGGTCAGATTCCAGCTTTAACTTGATTTAACAAAGCCACATATAAGCTATGAAATGGATTCTAAAATGCAGCTGTGCCCTATGTTTAATAATGAATGCCGTATGTGTTAATCCTTTTTATTTGATCATTTTAAGCATAATACATAAAACAAATACATAAAACAAAAAATGTATAACACAAATACTTTATTAAGCCCAGCTATAGCTGCGATGACTCGGCTGCATTTTTGCAAAATTTAAGCAAAGGTCTCAGTTTTAATGTTTACTCCAGAAAAAAAGTGTTTCTTTTTAAAAATTGATGCTCAAAAGCAAAAGAAACTTCATGCATGTGTAATGTCCGTCTGTGGCCTTCCAGGGATAAACAACTGTTGCAATCGCAGCCCTGCAAAAGTCTGTTTAAGATGAGCGCTGCATGTGCATTACATTCACCAGTTGACAGACCCAAGTTCATAACTTTAGTCTGCGTCACTGCCCATGAGCTAGCTTTGGATGAAGGACATATAATCAATCCTAAATTTGTCCTGAGCACGCAGCAGACACAGCTGTCCAGACACTGAGGAAAGAATAACAAGCATTTGTCATCGGCACGGCCAGTTGGGGCTTAAATCGGAGTGAAGCGCTTTGCTGTAAGGGGCCCCCCTGAATGGGGGAAAGCAACTTAAGCAGAACTAAATCCCTTTTCTAACAGATGTATGGCAGATGAGTCTGTCACAGTAGCTGAAGGAAGGAGGGAGGGGTGTGCAATCGTTTCTTTGCTGGCAATAGAGAAGAGAGGGGTGGTTAAATGGATGGGTGGATGGATGAATGGATAGATAGGGGCATTCATTTCCTGAATGGCAAGAAAGATGGATGTGTGGACAGAAGTCAACCAGTGGTCTATTTATGAAAATAATGTTACGGTTTTGTAAACTTTAAAAGGGAAAACTTCAGCTTTTTGTCAGTGGGCCAAAATGTTTCGCTTGAGGGGCCGGATTTGGCTCAAGGGCCGAAATTTCCAAGACTACTAAGGCGTAGCAGTGATTTGAGCTAAATGCTAAGGTCAGGATGATAATGCTAACATTATGGTAAGCAGGTATGATATTCACCATAACGTGTTAGCAGGCTAATATTTGCTGCTTAGCCCTACGTTGGCAAGGAAACTTCAGCTAAGGCTGATGGGAAGGTTTTACGACATTGTCCGTTGAGAAAATACAGTAATGGAGGCTAAACACACTTTTATGATTAGGGGGCCAAAATGCGTATTACTGTTTATTTCCATTGGCAATATAACTCAAAATAAGGCTTCATCAGCTTAAATAAAGTAACACTGCAGCAGTTTAGCTCCAAACTTTGTGATAGACTCAACTACTGCAGGCGGAATCAGAAAGAATAGGGCCAATTAGCTTCTTGATAATGGGAATAAGCAGCAGAGTCAGAAACAATTGAGGAGGGGAGGAACATATACAGAGGTTGTTACCGGGGAAAGGATGTCTGATCTGTAAATGTGGACTTGCTGCCATGGCAACCCCAGACAGACAGATGTATAGATTGCCTTTCAACTGCATTTCATCGGACTTCCTTTTACACTGCTGCTGCGCTTTGACAAGCACTGAAATGAAGCTTCGCTGATAGACACCCACCGAACATTTGACAGATAGCAACACCTTAGATTCACATAAAATGCAGATTCAGCATCGACTCAAACCAGCACAAAACGCTACAGGAAATTATGGCACAAAAAATTCAACTTAAAAGTGCTTTAAGATGAATTTTAAGATGATGTTGTGAGGATTTGTGCTGTAGGTCCAAATTTCACAAAGCAAAGCTGATACAGTAGCTGATGTCGTCTTTATTTATATGGATTTTCAAGCCATTGTGTCATTGACAATGCTCCCAACTGCACTGGTTTAAATCCATGAGATTAAAGAAACAGTGACTCTTCTGCTGGGAGCATGGGTCCTTTTGTTCCTGAGTGGGTCTCACCATAGTCCAACAAGTCACGCATTCTGTGCTGTGGTGGGCTCCAGTCTAAATGCCACAAAGTGTGCTCATTGCTTCCAGTTTGATTAAGTCATTGTAGAAATAGATCAACACAAACTTAAAGATCAAATGCCAAGTTTGATCAGATGTAAGCTCCTCTACAAGCAACAGTAACAAAGAAAATCTTACACATGTGCACATACACATTAAGAAAGATATCAGATGAAAACATCTGCAGAAATTGAAAGTCAACATCAGACGTGAGAATCTCAACACTGTCTTTTTTGTGTCAAAGCAAAGTTGAAAATGTAAAGTTTATATACATGATTCCTTTATGAGACTCGGCCTAATTTCCCCAAATCTTTGTATCTTTAAAGGCCCGATCACACCATAATAATTCAACTTCATTCAGGAAAGACAAAATAGAAGAACAGCCATTGTTACTCATAAGCGTAAGCATGTCCCGGCTGGATAGCATGTCAGCAGATAGTTCCCCAGCATGTTCCACTAAGCCACAGGCCTTTACAGGAAGTTTGCTGTCCACCTCTCCCGTGGGGAATTTTTGTCTATTAATGCTGACGTAAAAATGAGCAATTCATCTGACACAGTAGTACTAGAAAGCAGAAAAATATCATGATAATGATACTCCATTGGTGTCTTTTTCTTTCTTTTCCCCCCATAGGGAAGTCAGAATTTCCCCAGTAAAATGTCCCCGGTACTGTTGCATTCTTCCAGAAGGCAAACATTTTGCGCTATAGGGAACGGAGATTGGTCAGTCGGGGTTTCTCCAGCTTGAAAATACTCCTAATTAACAAAGAATCCATGGCAAATTAAGTTGTAAAGACTCAGGCTGGTTTACACATCTATCTGAAGTCGGACTGTTAGTTTGATCTAAGCCATGTTCAAAGTTAATCTTTGTCACACAAGCCTCTCGAGTACAGTTGTGGGGTTTTGCCCATGGACACATCAACGAGATGGACGCACGCCTAAATAAGGGTTTGCTAAGGTCATCTCACTGAGTGACAGTCTCCGAACTCTGCTGATCAGGATGTGACACACTCTGCGTTTTGAGCACTGGTCTTTCAACTGTGTATATATTAGTTTTATAGCTGAGTGACCAGGCCTAAATATTCAGCTAAAGCACATATATATAAGCTGTGTAGTCACCCAGTGTAAGCTGCTCAAGAAGAAGACTGAAAAAAAAAAAAAAAAAAGTCTTATGTAGGAAGAAGCATTTCTTCATTTAAAAACTTGAATAATCTTACGAATTCCATTTTATTTTCACAGCAGGTAGCTTGGTAGGTAGCATTTGTTCCCCCCCCCCCATCATTTTCCACTGAGACTCGGGCTGACAATGCTTTTGGGAAACCAGGCCTGCAGCAAAAGCCTTTGAACCTTAAAGTAAAAATGTACAAAGAGACACACAAAACCCCCACTGCAATAGGAAAAGTTTTTTTTTTTAAAGAGACATAAAACTAAATTATTAATGCACTTGCAGAATCAATCTTAAGAGGTGTTTCTTCCACAGTGTGGAATTAAGTACATTTTTTAAAAATAAATATTCCAAATTGAAATGCATGTTATATTGCAGTTTTTTTTCCCCATTGCATAAGCTCAGGTACCCACAGTTTAAGCAGTGATTGACATATACATGGTCGGTATTCAAGACAAAGAGGAGTCCGTGGTTTCTTTTTGAGAAGAGCGTCATGCAAACTGCAGCAGAATAGATGAGAGAGAAGCAAAGCACCCGCTCTCTCGTCGAAATAGTCTCAGAAGCAGTTTCTTTGTGATCGAGCAGTTTTTTTTTAGGCCGTGAAAAAACAGGAAAGGGATTCTGTTGCAGCCTTGCATCCATCCAAAGTGCTTCAATTAGATAGTGGAGTATAGTTAGTTTTTGTTCTTCAAGCCCGGATATTTGTTTTTTATTTTTATTTTTTCTGTCAAGGGCACAGACTTTACAACAACCCCTTTTCCTTCCAGTCCACCCACTCTCAAACTTAACCCCTTTCACAAACTGTCTGGGGACAAAAGGGGAAGGGAAAAAAAGAGGACGATTACGTTGACGTCACCACTCCTTCCACCAGCGGTACTCTGTTAAGGTACGTGGCCCAGTAGACGAGGTTGAAGGTTCCAAAGAGGACAGGAAACACTATCCGAGACATCTTGTCAATCTTGCTGACACTGTTGTAGGTTTTCTTGGGGTCCACCATCTTGGTCTCTGAGGCTCGGAGCTGCACCGACGTTGTGTTGGAGATCGTGGAGATGGACACGTCCTTGGTGAGGTTGGGGGTGTAGTTGACGCCCGCCGAGCAAACGTTGTTAGGCTTTTTGGACAGCACCATGGGGTCTCGTTTCTACAGCGGGACAGATCACATTGAGCAGTGAGTTAGTTTGAAGCCCCGCTCTGCTATTACCAGTGTTGGATAATCAATGCGTTTCATTCTGTCTGGAATGATTAGCGATTTTACAGAAGGGAAACATTTCTGGCAAAACATTCTGGTAAAATGCGGGGGTGCTGTGTAATTGAGTTTCACTCAGGCAGCAGTCTGATTTTTATTTATTTATGATGATTATATGCAGGTATATTTTTGAGTGATGCTGCTAGCAGACACATGGCAGTTTCCCTGGGCAAGGTAATAACAAAGCAAATTATATCATAATCAATGTTGTGATATCTATGTCCTGATGACTCATGATTCAGTATATGTGGTCTAGTGCAAAATCCTTTTTACACAAAACGTACTTTAACTTACTTGCAAAAAGTGTATTTGCTTTTAAAGTGTATTACACTTTAAAAAGTTTTTTTTTAAATAACCGTCGGTTTAACGCCTGCGCAGTATACCTGTGTTGTTGTTCTGTGGGTATGATCTAGCATCTACCGGTTTCTTCTGCCTTAATGCTAAGCTAGGCTAACAGTCTCATGGCTCTTGCTACATATTTAGCATACAGACATGAGTGGTAGTGATCTTCTCATCTAATTCTGCAAGAATTAACATCCGCATTAGTTTATTTTCCAAAATGTAAAAATTCACCTTTTTAAAGGACCATACTAATAAATTGGGATACAAAGTATTGGTGATTTCTTGTGTATGAGCAACAACATTGCTTTTTTTTGGGAGGGGGGCAAAAAGAGACTAAAACAGAGTGTTTCAGACAAAGGTAAATACAGGTATATTCAATAAGACTGTATGAATAAAATAATGTGCTTTAACATTCAAGCATGTAAACATGTTCAAGTAGAAACACAAAATAAAAAGTATGAACCTGAAATTAGCATAATATGGGACCTTCAAAAAGACGAAGCATGGCACAGACACCCCCAAGTAAAAATGATGGTGTGATCAACGATCAATGTATTGTTCATTAAGGTGTTTTGCACCTAAATATGTATTATAGTGTCCCCAAGCTGTACCTTCGGGGGCTGTGCTTCCAGGGCCTTCTTGCCGTCCCAGGCCCAGCTCCTCTTGGTGAAGTAGTTCACCGTGGCGAACTCGATGAGGGCAGAAAAGACAAAAGCGTAGCAGACGGCAATGAACCAATCCATAGCTGTAGCGTAGGCAACTTTAGGGAGTGAGTTCCTTGCGCTGATGCTGAGGGTGGTCATGGTCAGCACAGTGGTCACCCCTGGGTGCAAACAAAGGCCGTGACAAGTTTAAATTGAGTTTTTACAGGCCGTCTGGAAACGAGTAACGGTCTCCCCTCACTCAAGAAATGTGGGCGATTTAATAACTCTTAACTGCCAGCTACTGCTGGTATTATTCTCCCTTGTGTGAATGTGCATGACAGGAATATTACCCAGACAAACAAAATGTTACAAAGTTAATGAGTCAATAAGCGGCTTCTCTCACCAAAGACAGTCCTTGCAGGAACGGATTCTCTGTTTAGCCAAAATGACACCTGGGACAGGATTACAGTCATGAAACACGGCATATATGTCTGGATGACAAAATATCCAATCTTCCTCTTCAGGTAGAAGTGGGCCATCATCACTGTGTACTGTCCTGAGGGGAGAAAAAAATGATATAGAGTTAAATAGGGACAAACAAGGCGTGGTTACACTACAGTAGATGTCTCCTAATGATAGATATGTCTGCTTTAAGCTGAACCACGGCAGGGGAAATATTGTTTGCACATGTGTGATTTGACCTACTTACAGCACAACAGGTGTTGGGTTACCATTTAGGACATCATAATCATTATCGGATGAATTACTTTATGTGACCACAAACTTGACAGCTTGAAAAGTGGTCATTAACTATTCTCTTCATCTCCTCCCCAACTAATGTAGCTCTCCTCTTTCCAGGGAAATTTCATGCAAACTGCAGAACAGAAAGCTGCAGCGGTGGAACAGTTAAAAAAAAAAAGAATCTGGGATAAAGAGAACGGCAAAATGAACTTGACTTTAACACCATTATTAAACTGAATAATGGGAGCAAGCAGCATTAATTATTGTGAGGACATAGGCGATAGATTATTATGCGGTTAATGTCTGGGATTCAACAAAAGGGTGATGGCAGTTGGAGGTAAATCCAGAGAAAGTGTATCGAGCGCAGAGAGAGAAAAAGAGAGGGGACACAATATTCAGTTAAACAAGAGAAGATTGCATTTAAGGCTTTAAAAAAATCCTCTGCAGCAGTTTGTGACTGCAGGCGCTGGTGAACTATGAAAAACCCAATGACTATATTCCACACACTAGGGCACATGTAGACAGGCTCACTTCCTCTTACAGTACACACACACACACACACACACACACACACACACACACACACACACA
>NC_045756.1:4452763-4471746 GCF_008692095.1 Etheostoma spectabile
ACACACACACACACACACACACACACACACACACACACACACACACACAGAGTAATACATGAGGCTTTCTCCAGGCAAAATCGGATTTTTGAACCTCCCTAATCCCTGGTTACAATCTGCACCCTGCCATCAGTGAGAGAAAGAGAGGGAGTGTGGAAAAGGAGGGGAGGTGGGGGGGAGGCTTCCTGTCCCGGGATATCACAGAGCTCTAAGCCCCGCCCAGTCCGCCCTGCCAATTCAGGCAGCGACACGCACACATATACACTCTGAAACACACATGAAGCATGATTTTAAACTGCTGACAGACAACCACACAAACACAGACACACACCTCAGCACGCACTCTACGGAGAGGGACACTCGCTGCTGCTAATCACTGGTGGGATGGAGGGGGGGTAACCGTGTGGACAATTTCTATCTTTTGTGTTGTTTTTTTTCTCATTTTACAGCTGCTTGTGGAATAATGATCAAACGCTCCTGATGGGATTGGCTGGCGTGCGAAAGGGGAAGAGGAAGTAGTCCAGAAAAAGCACTGTGGGGATCCCAGCATCAACTGACAGCAGCCTGAAAGGGAAGTACACTTGTTTATTTTGCAGGCACTCAGTGCTGACAGCAGCTGTATACAACAGTTATCAACATCACCGCCACGGCCATGCCTCGTTTAGGAGATCCACAACACCGTTAGTTCTCACTGCGACCCCATCACCTGGGCCCTCGCACGCCCTCATGACTCCAGGCCGTCTGGCTCACAGCTACCCCGTCAACTTCTACTGCTGTCGGAAACACTGAGGCACATCCAGGCGCTGCCAACCTGGGACACCCCAGGGTCACCTTTGCCCTTGATGCATGGATCCCGACAGGACTGGGGGCAGAGGAATGAGGAGGAACATGTTCCTCTGGTGGATCTTATTGCTTTTCTCTCAAGGATTTGTATTTCGCAACGTCCAAGGGGAACTTCCTTTTATCTCGGGGAACAATGCTGCCATGCTGGTCAACTGGTGAGTGGGAAACTTATGTTTTTTTAATTCTCTCATTTGTCTTCAGGGATAACAAAAAGGCCCGAACTAGTAATTATCCTCTGGCTATGAGCTAAAATATTCCATATGCTATTGCACTTCTTATCTACTTTTAGAATCTGAGGTTATTTTTGGAAGGATATTTCTGTCTAAGATGGTAGAAGTTACATCCTTTAAGATGTCTTTAAAGAAAAACTTAAGGGCTAATCTCCTTCTTCATGTCCTCAAAGGAGAGTTCAATCTAAGATTAGATGTGCTAATTAAAGGCTCACAACATCTCGTCCATGCAGTATTTTGAGCTGTGGACCTCCATATGTGAGGTTTCAAAATCTATGCTCATTATCAACCAATAATAAAAGAAAAGTTTTGTATTGATGCCACGCAGCCAGAGCCAGTGGACAAACTGCCACTGCTCAGAGAAACAACACGAGAAAGGCCAGACAATCATTCATTGACTGCTGTTTTGAATTTTGATGTGCTTTTGATGTGCTTCATAACATTGTCTATGCCCAATAAAACAGCATGTGGCTGACAGAGTTATTTTAATCAAGCGAGGGAACAATAGTTAACTCCAGGTCCAATTTTATCAGAGCAAAGAGAAATCTATCACAGCAAATGCACGTTTTTGGCCTTTAAAATACAATTTGGATGATGTTTGACAATCAGAACAAAAGATGGCGGTTTGATGGTTTTTGGGGTGAACAAATAATGTCAAGTAAACTGTCGGACAAATAAAGACACATAAAATGACCACGGCTATTGATTACATGATGATGTATTTCTAAACAAAAAGATGAAATGGCATTTAAAAAAAGGTCCTCCTCTTTTATGTCATCCTCTGTAATGCTGTTAATGCCTGGTCTTCATCACAGATACGAGAAGAGAGGAATAGTTGTCTTTAAATAACGTCACAGGAGGCCAGAAATGATGCCGGAAATTTGACGGAAAAAAACTGACGAGGAAACATGGGTAGCTTAGACCCATGATAAAGAGGCGTGTAAGGCCTTTAGGAAACACACAATGCATTTGGGTGAACACTGAATGTATACACAAGTTGGTTTTATGAGCTTGTTTCACATACTGTACATTCTGAATGAATTTTCCAAAAGACGACTTGATAAGGAAGGCTGCACACAACGCTGATTTTGCTCCGCTTTTTTTGCATCAGTGCATCGTCATTTTTAACTTTTATAAATGTTGCATGCCTTGATATTAAATGCCCCTTACCCCTAGTTCATTATTTTTTATTTTTTATATTTACATTTGCCAGCCAGATATTTAGCCTGTCAGCCAACCTTTTATCAACTAATACACCCAATTTGCAAACTGGTTGACATGCCAACCGATCGCCCGTCCAGCCAGTGAACTAGCAAATCTGCCCTCCAGCCAGGCAGCAACGCAGTCTCCAAACCAAAGAACCCTTTAACCCTTTGCTCAAAAGCAACCGCAAGGTTTCAGTTGTGGCGCGCAAATAAAAAACACTGGGGAAATCCACACTTTTAATAATGATTCTACTAGAAACTGGAGGGAAGTGTATTACAGTTCCCTTTTACATAAGAGTATTAAGCAGATGCCTTTCAAAGCATCCCCCACCCCCCACCCTTGCGTTAGAGCGAGTTCAATCCCAACATACAAACAGACACACAGATTTCCTTTCCTATCTTTGTGAGGAACTATTTCCATTCTGCTAAACTTCAAAATGACAAGCCTTCAATCAATGCCTCATAAAACCAACCTTATTTATAGTTTCACCTTATTTGGCCTAAACCTTACCCATAGCTCAGACACAACCTACAGTCAAATGTGGCAAGTCAAAATGGTCTCACTTTGTAGTTTTCTTTTATCATTATGGTGAGGAGATTTGGTGCTCATGAGGGTAAATGTACAAGAGCACACACAGACAACACACAGATACACTCAGCGACAGCCAACCAACCAATCCCTCACTGATCTGTGATGTCATCTTCTTATGCAAAAGCTGATGGGTGGTTGGATGGGGGGATTAACCCGAGACCTCAGGTCTCTCTCTAGCTTGATGTGTTTGTGTGGGCGTATGTGTGTGTGTGTGTGTGTGTGTGCATGCATGGGCTCATGCGGGGATAAGTGTTGTTTGACAGGGCTGTCCGGGCCTGTAGACAGCTGGTTGTGTGAGGGATAGGCTACTCTCCTCCGCTAGCCTCCACTCATTGACTCTGATCTCCTGATAATGTTTCCCACATTTACTCTCTGCCTCACACGCCCATCTCTCTCTCTCTCTCTTCGAATCTAGAATTAGTTACATCACATTATTTTATATTACACTTATTGTGCATCGCATATAGTACGAATTCACTCTTGAAAAATGTGCAAAAGATTCTTTTGGCGAATGAGATGTGATCCTTAATACTTAACATAATGTAATGTAGTTCATGTCCTTTAAAAGGTTAAAGAGTAAGGGATTATTCTATATCTTTCTTGATGGCACAAAACCCCATAAAAGGCCCAAACCAACAATGCCATTAGCCTCTCATGACAATCTAACTGTACTGTTCTACCTTATCTATCAATCTAACACCCTACTCTCTGGTAAAAGTGTAAAACAACAAACAGACTCACAAAACGATTCACAAATACAGAGTTGCTCCGTTTCATGGTCAAAAAAGGAGTTGTAAAAAATAAGTTCCTAATACAGCTGGGCACTAGAGTAAATATGTAATATCACACACACACACACACACACACACACACACACACCTCTGCTTGTGTGTATGTTCTCTGTGCTGGACGTTAACCCGATGAGATGATACTGGTTGAGTCTAGAGCCGTCTTCTGCCACCACCACAGGCTTAGCCTCTCCCTCAGTCCAAGTGTAGACCACCTCTGACACCGGATAGGCATCTGAGAGAGAGAAAAAGAAAGATGACTTCAAATTAGCTTGTGACTTTACAATATATTTTTTTCTTATATGAGCATCCAAAATGCAAGTTAAACTACTAAGTGACATATCACAGTTAGTTCCAATCCGGCCATTGTTAATGTTATGTGTAACCACACATGTGCTTGTGTGTATTTGAGTTCTAATGCGGTCTTTCTAGCACTTTTTGATTAGACCACCGGCTTAAAGCCCAAAACAGAATTTTGCTGTGTGTGTGGGTGGATAGCTGAACCACACTTCTGGGTCAGAGGTGATCTCCCTTGTCGGCAGGAACCAGACTGAGTCAGATTAACCATAATGTGTTGCATCACACTTGTGATGAAAAACAGAGCTCAAACTCTGAAGCCTCTCCTGCTATTTCATTTATTCATGTTGAATCCTGTACAAACTCTGGACGCCCTCCCGCTAGGGCTAAAATATGGAAAGATGAAAATTGTAACTCACATGCAGAGAGGGCTCTGAAATGGCATGTTTGTTGTTTTTATCTGTCATAGTTCAACTTTTTAGATTCAATCCAAGTGCACTGCTTATTAGAAACAAATTAATTTACTGTCACCTGTACCTTTAACGAGCAGGGAGGAAAATCTATTTGTGAACATGTCATCTCACATACAATTTGGAAAAAATATTGATGATCTTAAAAAAAACGTATTCCAAAAATAGACAGGCTGAAGGGGAAATTGGGAAAAGAAATGATCTGCTCAGAGGAAAAATAATGAGAGGAGGGCTGCGTCAGCCCACCTACGGTAGATGCTCAATTTCCTTTCATATTTATTTTGATGTGCTGTAAAGGCTACAATTTAAAACTTAATAAGTTGCTAAGATTTCGTTCTACCGTGACAAGGACTGCTTTTAGTGAGCGTGCAATCTGGATGAATCGTGTTGAAAAAGGAGGATGTGCAGAGGGAATTCTGTGCAGCCAAATGGATTTTTATCAATTCAAGTGAGTAGTAGATCATTATGTACATGGAGTAGAAAATAAAATACTTCTTCTACTTTTGTGTGTGTGAAAAGACAAAAACTTTATCTTGGATTTGAATGTGCAACATTTGCTAGGGTACATTAAAACACATATTACATCCAGACAACAAACATTGAAACACATTTACATAAAAACACAACACACAACAGAAGCTTTACTAAAAGGAGCACCAGCTACTTTAAGGCAAGGACTGAACCAAGGTTAAATAAACAGATGGTAAGAGCTGTGTGCTGAGGGAGCAAAAAAGATTTGTAACTTGCTGCATGATGCAGGATTTTAGATCTGGAATGTTTGTCGATTACAGGACAAGCCAAAAACTACATTAAAATATTCTACTGTTTACAACATATTTTACTGATTGTCACAAACATTAAGGAAACCCTTACGTAGCTTGGCCTCTTGTAATCGGGTCGTTTATTTCTGTCCAGTGGATTACATCTTTACCTGAGTGTTTCCATTCTAGGTGCTCACTTGGCAGCTGCACACTGCTTTACAATATATATGTAGTGTTTAAATTTAGGCACTCTCAGGCCAAAGGCCAGGGCCTTAATTGTAGGGTAGTTAGATTGCAATAAGGGATTATTGGTGAATTTCATTATGCAGAGGAAGAGCTAAAGGCTTTGGCAGGCAAAACGGTGCACCTGTGCCAACATTTCAACAGTTCACGCTTAATGCTTTGCTGCTCCCGTCTTGTGTGCGAGGCATGGGGAGCCGCAACTCAGCCAAACTCATCACTCACTATACAGAAGCTGTACGCACTCAGAGAGAAGCTGCCTGAAATGTGAATGGAGATAAATGCAGGAGGATTTCACAAACCCAAATGTGTTTTTTCCTGAAGAACACAAGTTGTCAGGAACCACCACAGGGTCGCTCCCTCATCAGATGTGTGTGTGTGTGTATTGAGAGCTGGACGATCAAATGTGAAAACAAAGACTGAACACTGATGTGCTAAAATAGAAACATCATATCTCAACAAAATGGTTACTTTACAGTGTCCTACAAATTCAAGGCAACTAAAACTATTTACTTATTCAAGGTTAAAGTTGAAAACAATAATTAAATATATCATTTGTAACGTTGAAATGGAAACACAGTGTTTGAAAATACAAACGAGCAGGTCAGGTGACATAACGGCCTAATGGTAGAACAAAGACTGTTTCCACTACGCTGCAGAAGCAATCCTGTTTGTTGTGTTTGCAAACAACCCATGAAGCCGCCGAGCTAGTGCACATTTGAGCTGGTAAAATAAACAGTCATCAGCGAGAAAGAAAGAATTCTGGGTGGTAAATCCGCCCCCGCTATCACTGTAAACGCAGCGAGCGAGAATGGAAAACTTGCACAGGCGTAGCAGCAGCAACTCATGGGGTTAGGTTAAAAAAATAGTCAGTTGATCTCAAAACTGCAAAAGTTCACTTGTCGGGAAAGCACAAAACTAAGGGTTGTTAGGAACCAACACTGTCATTTGTATCTTAAATACAGTCTGGAGAAAGTCAACTTCATCTGCACGTGGAAGATAAATGCAGAGCTTGTACATTCTACAGCAGAATCAAACAAGAATCTGGGCCATGGTTTGGCTTTAGAACAGGTCCTTTGACCCTCTAAGTCCTAATTCATTCAACTGGTGGCTGGGACTTCTTTCCGCTGTTCACATTTATTAATACAAGTAATTCGGACATTCATATCTAAGAATATGAAAGGTTCCAATCATCATGAGAGGATTCACTACATATGTTCACTGAGCTCATTGTGGGTTGAAGGCAAGATAAGCTGAGAGATAACTCATTAGAGCATCTTTTATTGTTTCCCCTTAGCTTACTAACAGGTTTTGTGCGCCTCACAACATCATCTGCATCTTTATGCACTCATTCGGGGAACAAGCGTTTTCTAAACATCCGCCTCGCCTTAAACACCGGCTTTGCAAAGTTCCACATGACAAGTCTTTTTTTGTCTAAGAGCTGTTGATTATGATAATCGTGGTAATTTCAGAGAACGTCGTTTTCTTTAGCAGCTGGTTTTTTTTTTCTGCCCGTATGAGTTGGTTTCAACCTGTGGTCTTTTTACTGAGGCACATTTTATGTGGTTGTCACAGTTTTCCAGACAGTTCCTCACAGAGGTTTACAGCTTTTGTGTCTGATGCAACACTTCCAATGCTCGCTGCAAACACCAATGTTTCCATCGGTTCTACGTGCAACTCCCACGGATGCATGGTAAAAGAAGAATGTGCCATTTGGTTTGTTTTAAGAAAAAGGATTGCATCCTGAATCAAATGCAACACATTACCGTGCTCGCCATTCACTGCATACCATTGAGCATTACTCCTAACCCTATGTGAGTGCTGTATGGCTGAAGGCCAGCAGGTAAATTAGGATACAGGTACAGTACTGTAGGCTAGAATAAGGGATTAGTTGCCCTTACTTGAACCAACTTAAGAGCATGTTCTCATGCTTTTATTGCACAACATATATCACTACTCAGTGGCCTCAAGGAACTTTTTAGTTCCTTCCCAAATAATTCCTGGGAATACAAGTCTTTGGGTGGATACCTGGTTTCTGTCACCAATTGGGGGATACAAAGAGCTATGGAAGACGGCTTTATGAATACACACTTAAAGGCTTATATGACCATCATGAATATGGCCCAGGACAGAGTATATAACTCGGCCTTACAAAGTCAAAATGCCATAACTACATGTTTGCTAAGAACGGAATCTGAATGTTGCTAATCCTTTTAATTTTTTTATTCCCCACAACTAGATCATGCCAGTGGAAAACATGCCAGCTAAAGGTAGCTAACATTAGCTTAGCAGAGTGACAGTAACTGCACATCTCACCTTCCTTCCACTCTTGTGAAATTTATGCAATTTGATGTGGTTGATATGCAAGTAAGAAACCTTTAAATCACATTTAATACATATTACATTGAAAGTTAATTAATTATATTAATGTCAATATAAATAATATTAATATTATAATTAATAGTAGATAGACAGCAGACACGGAGATACATCTAACTATTTGTTTAAACGTGTTAAAACGGATGGGAAAATTGAAAAGAAAAAAAATGAAAACATTATAAGCTTTTTAAACGTTTTGCTGGCCAGCCTGAAAACCCCCCCATTAATCTTTTAACGTTCACTGCTTCTGTAGTTATGGCTCTCTGTCTTTGCAGATGGCTTTATCACATTCAGTTTTAACATGAGGGATTACTTTTTGACCATTTTTTATTGCATCGGTTGTGGTCTCCTTTTATCCCGCAGTGATGTACAACAGGAAACAGCTGATACAGTCAAAATACTGCTTAGTGTTTTCAGGATTCCTGGACTAAAACAACGTCTGTTTTAGGCAAATCAGCCATTTGGTTTATTTTAAGAAAAGGGATTGCAGTCTTTTTTATTTGTATTTCTTATCACAGATTTCATCACGTTGAGTAATGTAAGTGGAGGAGCGGCACGTTTTGCTGCTGTGTGATGTGGAGGTTAAGGATCCGGCGTGATGTCCCCTCGGGACAAGAGGTAGTCAAGACAGCCCGAGATGTCATCGTTTGTCAACGAAAAGACATTATCCCTACGACGACACTTTGCCCTTTGAACCGGCAGTGTTGCCATCAACACATTATTCCTATTATACACTTACACCTCCCACCTGCAGGTCGTTGCACTGGGGCAATTAGATTAGAGTTTGCCATGGGAAGACACAACAGCTCTTCCTCACTGTAATTGGTTTGAAGTAAAATGTGCTTCCCTTCCATAGTGAGTGTGTGGGGGTGGACTGCGTCTTGCAGAAATCTGGTGATACAGTAAGAGCCTCATCCTTTTAGCTGAAGAGGCTCCTGAGGTGTGGCGTTTGGCCAGACCGGTCTTTAAATACCAGCAGCTCAGGTTTCAATGTGTCCTCGCTGGTAGGGCAACCACAAAAGCCGTCCTCTTAAGACGGCATTGAGGAGAACCCTTCCGATCATTGGCCTAATTAAGTGTTGGAGAACATGCATTAATCTTCTCTTTCTACACTCAGTGACCTCTTCCAATGTTTTGTATATATATTTATATATTTATAAAAGGTGCTCAAATCAGCATTGTCTGAGGTCCACACTTGATTGTTAGCCAAGAACATATTTGGGTAAAACCCCTTTGCTAAGCATTTCCATTGACTTAAATTGACTGTGAGTGATACAGAACACAGGTAATTTGGCCTAGGCCAATTCGTAAACCTCTTTGGTAGGTCTACCCTGAGAAGAATCCTGTTCAGCTAACGTCTTTGCTTACTATTGTATGTTGATCCCAGTCAGTGTGCGTGTATACCTTCCTGAACTCACTATCACTGGTATGACCCGTGTCGTCACAGCATGGCTGACAATAGCAAACTTATTATTCTATGATGCACATTATGCAGTTCATTTCGCTGACTGTCCTAAACTTGTGCTACTGTTACAATAGCTTAGCATTTTAGCTAAGTGCTTTAAAAGTGAACTTGCCAATTTAAGGACGGGAAAGCAAAGTCAGCAATCTCCAGTAGATAATGACCTTTTTTTTTTTAACTGCAGCAACATTCTATCAAAATGCCAAAATGATTACTTATTGTTCCCTACATTTGGATTAATATGATCTTGTAACACATTGGATATAACTTATTACTGATTATCATCATTGTACATCACAATAGCTGGGATTAAAATATAGTGGAGAACAAGATAAGTATAAAAGTAGACATTCAGAGAAGGGATTTTACTCACAGCTGCCAAACTTGAGAGGGCAGGCATGTGCATCCATGGGGAAATCCTCCAGCTGCATGGGGCATTCTGCTGATATGGTCAGTCTAAAGCATAAAAAAAACATACATTATACCCATTCACCATGTATCATAGTCTTACTTTAGCAGTAACAACTAGGCTCTGTGCAATTACTGGAACAGCTACAATTGCTGAAAATAACAGGGTACCAAAGACAATTAAAAGGAATGTCGCAGCTTCACTATCTTTGCAATAACAACCATTAAGCAATCTAAAAAAGGACATAAACTAAGAAGAGAGAGAGAAAGAGAGAGAATGAGAGAGAGAGAAAGAGAGAGAATGAGAGAGAGAGAGAGAGAGAGAGAGAGAGAGAGAGAAAGTACAGTTTCATGCATGACACTTGCAAGTGCAGTATTTCTCTAAAACTGGTATTACAGTGACAATACTACCACCTGGTGGTCAAGATGTTATTAATCTCCATAAAAGAAAAAAAACTTTTCAAAATGACCCTTGGGTGACAACCTCTCATGCCAGACATGTTTTATTTTGTTCAAATATGAATATTATGCACAATCTTAATGGACACATTTGAATCGCTCTGGACTTGAGTTGAATCCATCTCCTGCTTCATTTCGATGTTTTCAATCTTTCACATGCAGTACATAGATTTTTAAATCTAATTTTCTGCCAGCCATTCATGACATGTTATCCTTTTTAGCTGCCGGGATGGTACCTCTCACTCACTATCCTTAAAAAAGAACCGCAAGATTAAGTGAATCAAGCATACAAATCAAGCATAAACACATCATAATTATTTTATTTTTATTTTTTTAGCTATCTGCCCTAGATTGAATTAAGTCCCCTGGGTATTCTTGCTCAATGCATAATGATAAACAGTAATACAGTGGTATGATGATGTGGATTCACTGAACTTAATAGGCTGGATGACGGGAAATTCAGTGCTGTGGAAACTAGTGCCCAAAACGTATGTTTTCTGCATGAAAACATTTCTCCTGCATTTTGTTTGTGGCTTTTACCATTTAGGCATATGAGCAACCTCAACATTAGCTACGGAATAAGCTAATTGTTTTTTATTTTTACTTCACTGATGTATAATCAGTGCCAGTGCTACCAATCCTCTTGGGTTATGTTTTCTTTATGCTCCAAAACCTCCTGCATGTACTGTATGTATCTACCACAGGAGGTTTCCCCAATTACATCACTAAACTAAGCAAAGCATAACAAAGTGGGATATGAAGCCACCTCTGGTCCCTACAGAGTTGACTGTTTTGGGGCTTAGCTTGCTTTCCAAATCAGTGTCGGATTATACAATGTGTCCAAAAAAGGGTTGTGTACGCAGGAGAGGAAAGAGTGTCTTTGGGATGAATAAATAAATGAGAACATGGCTGTCGGCTATTATACATGTCCTAATTATTCATGTGGCCTTGCCCCATTAGCAGGGATGCCTGTAAAGATAGGCTCTTTTAATTTAGGGTGTGAAAAGTGCCAGAAAATCAGCCCCTTTAAAGTCAGAATTCATGCATATGATTGCAGTTGTAATTTAAATATCGGGCGTAAAATAGGCGCTTAGAATAATGATTTTGTTCGGCCAGTATGGACCGAGTAGAAAGCAGTACATCACAGGGGTAACACCCCAGGAACAGACCAGCATACGCACCTTCCACACCTGAGGGAAATCTAAACTTTCCAAGACGCCCGACCTTGCAGAAAAGTCAAGAACTTGGACGACAGGACAAAACAGAAAAGGCTGAGTTTTGAGTCCCGGAGCTGTATCCTGTATCCCGTATTAACCACTGAGCCACCGTGCTGCACAATCTGTCTTTTCACACTAACAAGCACATTTTTAACAATCTCCCAACTTATATCACATACAGTCCCATGGGAAATGGGGTTATATCATATATCCAAAGCATAAAGAAATGTCACGTTTTAATATTAAACTGTTGAAGTGTTGAAACATGAGAATGAGTAACTGTCACTCAGTATGGAAGCATGTTCAAAGGACTACACAGAAGGCCACAAGTCTAAAGGCAACACACGGAGCATGAATGAGAATGGCAACTCAACTGTACCTAATGATAATGATGTGTAAAGCACTTACTCCCTGGCAATATAAAGGTCTGGAATCCAGCTATAATGGGCCGCCATCAAGCTCCAAGCACATTAAGCTGAAAAGGGTATTTCATACATCATCCACGAAGACAAATGCATAGAAATGTGCTCCATCAAACCAACCGCTCCTCTTCAGAGTAATGCTTTACTAAATTAGAGAGGAGCTTTGGTATTGTTGTTGGGGGGGGGGGGACATGACCATGTCTGTGCCTTTGCTTACTAGCATGGATTGTACATGTTTTAAGAGTTGGACGTGTGGGTGTAATTCAGAGTGTCTGGGTAAATCCTATGGGGAGGTGCTTTAACTCCATTTAATGGATGCTGTAAGATAAGCCTTTATTGTTTTTGCACAGAGACTTCCATAACTGAATATTTTTGCTCACAAACTACCAGACAAGTTCTTGTATTTTATTTTGTAAATCTTTTCATCTGGAAAGCACCTTGTGCTTAATGCTTAAAAAGTGCTATATAAATGAAAGTATTATTATTATATGCTATGAATAAAACAGGTCTAAGTGCTTACAACACCCATAAGTGTTACTGTTTACTGTAGGTGGATTGTTATATTTGTGTAATACAACTGGTAACCTAAATCTTTATTGAACATCAGAGTAAATAATGTGTATAACTACAGTTATTTTAGGAAAACTAAAAATCTTTAAATAATCAATTTTGCCTTAATCTAATGATAAAGTGAAAAATTGACATGTAATGAAAAACAGGCCTACAAAGAAACAAAAAAAGCTGTTGTTGAGTTAGCTGTAACCTGCAAGTATCCAGATGGCCTGTGTGTATGTGTGTGTTAGTGTGTGTTAATGCAGGAAATAAAATCAACGCTGCCAGTGGTTAAGCTCCGCTGGTAATGACAAGCCCAGTGCTGTAACAATTAGACGATTAAAAGCAACCTACTGCTGCTTTATTTCAACTGTGGCGAGGAAATGCGATGCCGTTTTTAGATAATGGAGGCACGAGTTGTCTCTCATATGCACACTCGTGTATACGTTTTTTGCATTCGGACATAAATACATGTATGCATAGATTTCCATAGAATGACGCATATGGAAATGAACGTGCGCACATTTACACAATCCCTCACTTGCTAAGCCTCAAGCTCGAAGTTGAGCGCCACTATAACATAGACATCCACAGTGTGTGTTCATGTGTGCGTTGGATGCATGGGACAAAGAGGTGACTATAAATATGCACTTCTTATGTATATATGTCAGGGTGGTTGCCTATGGATAAACTGTCATCCATCCAGCAGTATTCTCCCTGTGGGTGGCACAGGGATCAGATAGAGTGCTCTCATCTGTGATACAGTCACTATTAAGTCCTGCAGCTACAGTAACTCCTGAGGATAAGCACAGAATTATTCTAATTCTATGGTGCAAAGGTCAGCGTGAGTCCTGGTGGTTACACTGCTGTTCTACTAAACAAAAACAACTATTTGTACATCGGAGACTCACTTTAAAAAGGATCGGGTCTCAATTTCCTAATTAAGTTGTAAATACTGACGGTTTAGTTACGGGAGATCACCATCTGGTAACTGGCCTGTTTCTTTCTCTCTTTTTTTCAAATTTACCCCTACATCACTGCCAAAAACTATAGGTCACAATGAGGCTGCTTTTCATAATGGATGAGCTCCCTCTGCAGTTTTTCTCACAGCTCCATTTAAAGAGACACTTCACTCATTTGCATTCATATTTCATTATGTCACATATACTGTATGTCTCCATATAAATTAAAAAAAAAAAAAAGTAAAAGAATAAGAAGAAACACAATGATTTTAGTTAGGGCTGCAACTAACCATTATTTTCCTTGTTGAATTAATCTGTTGATTATTTTTCTCAATTTATTGATTAGTTGTTTGGTCTATAAAATGTAAGAAAATGGTGAAAATGACAATCAGGGTTTTTTTCCAAAGCTTAAGACGATGTCTTGTTTTGTCCACAACTCAAAGATATTCAGTTTACTGTCACAGACAAGTGAAGAAACTAGAAAATATTCACATTTAAGAAGCTGAAATCAGAGACTTTTACCTATTTTTCATTAAAAAAATGACTCAAACCGAAATGGGTGGCAATTCAATTAATAGTTAGCAACTAAACAATAAAGAGATTAATATTTGCAGCTCTTATTTAAAGAAATACTTGCAATATCTACTATTTACTTTACTCTTGCTGTACTACAGACTTGTCCGGGACAAATCAAATGCCTCCGGTTGGCCACTGGGTGACACTGTTCTCCTACAGTGTGTTACACGTTGAGGGTTTTTATCACTCTAGTTTTTTCTTTGAGTTCAAAGCTGTATTGTGTATTATGTTGACCTTGCTAGTTGTTTTTTTTTCACATACAATTCTATGGTCTCTTAAAAGCCTTCCCTTCACTAACCTAACCTCTTATAAAAGCGGTGGGGCACTTGATTTCAGATTTCAGAGACATTTTCGACATGCACCTTTAACCGCAGTACTATTCAGATGAGTGTACTTCTCTATGGTTGGCAACATATCTGAAAGGAATTCAATCCCTGGTTGCAACAAGTACCACCAACCTTGGACAAGAAATGGGCTTCTAGTTATTCATGGCTGTGTTCAAGCTAGTGTTAGAACCTACCTCATAGTGTAAAGCAAACTGCCGTCGTCCTTCAGCCTCAGCAGCTTGTTAGGCGTGGTCATGTTATGAGCAATAGACTTCTTGCCATTAAGGAAGAAGGTATCGGGGGTCCAGATGTTGCTGGCCAGCAGGTTGTTCAACGGCAGCATCTCCATGGGCCCTTTGAAGCACAGCCGCTCGTCCTTCCAGCTCTGACGGAAGAAGACGTCTATGGTATATTCCTAAAGGAAGAGCAAAAGAGAAGTTTTAGAGAGTTCTGCTAGAAAAAGACAAGAAATATGAGCCGAATTGCACACTGCTCTCATGTTGACCAGTCTGTCTGCTCTCTGATCACTTTATCTTAAAATATACTGAAGGGATGCCAAAAGAAAAAGGAACTTCCTCTGGATGGAGCGTCTATTTCACTCTCAAGTTTCAGAGCATCATTTCATCTGGTGTGTGTTTACCCAAAACAAGATTTTCAAATTAAATAAAGTCTTAGTTTCTGTTGCTGCACCATTTCCTTCTCTAATGGAACTTTTGGGGCCTTTTCAGAGTAAGTAAGTACACAAAGACAGAAAAGCTCGTTTAACAGTCAATGCAGTCAATTGTCAATCAGCACACTTTAGTCCATTAATATGCTCACTATGACAGTAGCCTCCTCCTTTATGCCTTTATGATTTTGCAGATATGGTAGGTCAAGCATTGCGGTGTAGAAATCCATCATAAATTTGCTTGTGTGTGAAATATCAACCCGCTTCAAGCTAAAAAACAACAACAAATGAAAGAGAAACAAATACTCCATCCCTCAGAATAATGGTACTGTTAGCAGGCTGACATATAGGCTTTTATGGACTGCAAAAGTGTTCAAGTCTCTTGCCACATTTCATTAATCAATCATGCGCCCTTGTCAATACCTTTTTTCAAGTAAATTATATGTAATTGGCAACTGCTGTGTAAAAGTGTGCCAGGGATATGCCAGGGTGTAATAGAGGATTTAATGAAAGAGGAAATGTAATGCTATTCAAGTGAAACCTTTTAGTCTATAAGAAAATAGATTAATAAAGGGATGACTCATTTGGAAGGAGTTGGAATGGACCAGCCACATTGTACTAAATTTCAAATGTTAAAGTCATCCACATTCATTTCGTCTTATTAGGAAGAAACCAAAGAACCAATCTTCAAAGACACAACTAGGACATGAGTGTACTTCCAGCAAACAGCATGAGCAGTGGTACCAGTCTCATGAAATGTAAATATATGTTTCCATCTAAAAATATCAACAGTAGCCTGGGTGGGCTTTGGAGACATGTGTGTGTGTGTGTGTGTGTGTTCAGTCAGTCTCTCTCTGTGTATCTATGGTGTTTGCTTCAGATCAACTCACCATCTCCGTGTCAGACACCGGGCCAAAGCTGGTGACAAAAATATTCGTCTGGATCTCTGTGACATTTTCTGTTGAGAGAGCACACAGGTGAGACTGTTTGAGGACAATTTATTGGAATTTTACTTGGAGCTTCATAGGACAGATATTGGGGTTAATCAGCTCTAATGTCTTTCGATGATATTTGGGACATCTTCCCTGACCACAGCCACATAAAATGATTAAATGAATTTTAACTGCTCATTTGCTGCGACTAACGAGAAAATGTAAATATTAGTGAGAAAAGTCCACTGTGATGTCTTCAAATGTCTTTTTACCTGACCATGACCAAAACCCAAAGACATTCAATTTACAGTAATATGGAAGAATAAAATATCAGCAAAACTTAAGCTGGAATCAGAAGATGTTTTAGTTTTGTGGCTTAAAAAAAATGACTTCAATAGGAAAATGGGGGAAATGGGTGGCTTATAACTAAAAGGCATGCAAATGGTCTAATTTAGAGATAAAAATAACATATCGAGCAAGAAAATCAGGATTGACATTTAAAAAGCTGCATCAGTTGAATGGCAGCTACTGAATAAAGGCATGCTTTCTCTGTATTCATATGAGTCCACACATTTCCATAATTTTCTTTCACAATGCGTTTCTTCTGAATAGGAGGTGAAAAAGGTAGCACATTATTTCTGTCATTTGTACCAGCAAAGCCAACAAAATCTCCCCTATGCATATAAATTTGTTGCCGGCGAGCCGGGATTGGTTGTGCTGTGGAGAGCAGCTTGTTGAATGCTGAATGAAGGCCTGAATGTTTTTCTGGTATGTATTTATAGGCCCTCTTGTCAAGGGTAGCAACCGTTACCAGGATGTTAGAGCAGGCTTTCGCCATGACACATCAGTCATTTGCCATGAAAAGGCTTAGGTTCTTCATATTATGGGACAAGTACTGTATGCAGATGGGAAACAAATGAAGACCAATATGATGAGGACAAAAAAAAATAGCTGGTTGGAAAATCAGTGGAATAAACGCCAGGCTAAAGTGCCATGCTATTAGAGAATGTGGAGGTAGGGATGGTGAAAATGAAAAATGAAGAGCTTTTATTTCAGTGGGCCCTTAGAAAAAGAAATCTCCTTCTTTCAATGGCAATTTGTCGGCTCTCAAGGTTATGTCCTGTTGCCAGGGTAAAGAGCTTGAAGAAACCACTGCACAATGAAGACTGTGTTGATGATGTCCTGATTGATTTACTCTCCCTACCATACAAGAAAATGATTGGATGCGTTCATGATCCTGGCCACGGTTCAGAAGGAAGCACAGCATATGACAACATGTGTTTGGGTTCACTTCAGCTGACATGGGAGCAAAATGCCACATCTGCTCGCACAGTTTCTGCCCTTGTATCTGCCAGTCTCACAGCTATTTCCCATAAATTAGAGCATGGAATGGCAGTGGGAAACGGGACCTCCCATTGTAGAGTCCAGGTAAGCTGGTTGGGTTAGCATGCTGGGAGGCTGGCTGTGGCATTATGGTATTATAATAAGGGCTGCAACTAACAAATACTCTCATTGTCAATTGATCCGTTGATTATTTTCTAAATTGCACCATTAGATGTTCGGTCTATAAAATGTCAGAAGAAAATGTTGGAAAATGTTGTTTTGTGTTTCCCAAAGCCCAATATGCTGTCCTCAAATGTCTTGTTTTGTCCACAACTCAAAGATGTTCAGTTTCCCGTCATGGAAGAGGGAAGAAACTTGAAAATAATCAGATTTGAGAAACTGGAATCAGAGAATTTTTACTTTTCTTACTTAAAAAAATGACTGAATAATCTTTGCGGCTCTTATTAGAATGTAAGATTACTGAGTTGATCTCAAATAAAAAGGGTCTGAATGATGCTGAAATAAGATCCGCAGCAAACCTCCGAGCCCCGGCCGCAGCCTGTTGTCGTAACCGTCGAGGAGCCCGTCCAGGATCCTGGTGAACACTGTGCTGTTGTCGTTGGCGGCCGCCTCCTTCTGAGCCTCTGAGGAGGACAGGCAGAGACTAGGAGAGGAAACAAGGGCACGAGAGTAAAAAGACTGAGGAGAAACAAGGTCCTGGCGTTGGTTTAACTGCAGGACATCAAACATGACACAGTTATTGGGATTAATTAGCTGGCCACATTAAGGACAGGCTTGTAGTGACTCATTATTGAACATAAGTACTGCTTACAACTACCAGTAGAGATAATTAAGGCTTTGACATGGGATCCAAATATAAACAAATGAGTTCTGCGGCTAAATATGGCAAGAAGCAAGGCATTGTGTCTCGAGGGTGAGCACATTCTCTGTAGCAAGAAAATAGGGAAAATTACACTTTACATTTACATTTTACAAAGAACATTGTGTTCATACACTGGAATTACCAGGGAGAGACACAGAAGAAGGTTACAGGCTGGCTTTGAACATGCAATCTAAAAGCCACTGATCTACTCAGATGAGAGTGGACTATTCCGGTGATTTACTAACAGCTTTGCCCCAAAGAGCTTTTTCGCTTTTCTTGAGTGCAGGACCGCCACTTAAGAAATGATGTAGCAGAGTGTAGAGGGTCGGATATGCGATCAAGGATGGGAGGCAGAGCTTGCAGGAGTCAAACATATACAGTATATGTGTACAGATGAACATTTGTGAGTGTAATTTACAGATGGAGCCATTTGTGATTGCAAACTGAAAATTAAACTGAATGACCGAAATGAAGCAAATGGCAATTTTAAAACATTTTGCTTCTATAAAAAAAGCACCGATTATATACTTGAATAGCATTCCACTTAGTTTGACTCAGTTTACCTATTTTGGCATCCACAGAGGAGCAGGAGGGAAAGGACGAACCTCGTCATGACTGAAATTCTACTCACTTGTCCACTGTTCAGACCTGTAACTAGAAGAGACAGAGAAAAGCACAACATTGAATCAGAAAATCCCCAACTACCATCGCCACTGCAATACATATGATGAACTAAAAGGTCTAGATCCTAGTGAGACACCCCAACTCACAGAGGCAGACCATCACAGGAATCCCTAAATCAAGCTGCCACCGGGACACTGTCTGCTCAGGGAGGCTGTAACTGTTCATCATGCAAAACATCTCCCTCACAAACTCCACAGATACTATAAAGGTTAGGATACGATACATGTTGATCTGTGCTGTGTGATCCCTATCATGTAAAGCTTCAACTGCGTTTGAATCCAGCGCATTACAATGCATACGGGCCA
>NC_045756.1:4474256-4475469 GCF_008692095.1 Etheostoma spectabile
ATTATTATTGTTAATTTAGCTGTTTCAGTCATTTTCTAGACAAAATAATAAAGCACACTAAGGAAGGTCAAATTATAACAAAAAGATACAATCTTGAAATAAGATGTTGAGGGAAGTGACATGATGTCATGTATTAACAGAAAAAAAAAAGAGTTAAAGCGACACTAGTGGTTGAACACACATGTGATGGGGAGGGCCACTCAGCCTGGGACAACAGTGGATTTTCTCGTCCCAGAAAATAACCCCGGTGTCATCGGGGTTATCTTGAATTGGGCTTCAACTTTACTTTAAGTTCGAAAGACTTTGGCATTCACCACCTAGGGAGAGTTGAACGAAATTATGCTGCTGAGTGGCATTGATGCAGTTGTAGGGGCCAGTGTATTTGGAGCTTGATGCAAACTATGAGGACTAAAAGTAAGAAGGCTATATCTCTGCGGCTTTGATTTGGACCCTTCCTTTAATAATCCGTCTCCTGTCAGTCCCACAACTTAATGAAAGTGCATTGCATCGCTGGAGTGACCTTTTAACCCTTATGTTGTCTTCCCGTCAAAATTGAAAACCAACACTTTTGTTGACACTTTTTATCGATGTTTGTAACTTTTTCTTCCTTTTTGTCTCCCTTTTTTCAACACTTTTGACTCTTTTTTTCAATGCTGGGCACTTTTTTTGACTTATTAACTTTGGTTTAACAGTTATTTTTGGAATTTATGGTCAATAAACCTCATTTATAGGAAATGACACCTAATGTTTGAGTTAGAAAAGCAGAAATTAGGAATTATTTAGACTAAAATTAAAGGAATGGATGTTGATGGATAATCACAGAATTGAATTTGTCAACTTTTGCTCAACACTGTATCAAAACCACTTACATTTTTTTTTTCAAATGCTATAAAATTGAACAAGACGCCCCAAAATTAATGAAAGTAGAGATTTGTATTGCCAAAAGAGCGTCATGTTATTTTGGTTAATCACAACTGGGTAGTGAAAAAGAACATTAATGTAGGAAAACGGGTCAATTTGACCAGAGGACAACATGAGGGTTAAACAACCACATCCTATCAGTTTACAACACTTGAAATGTAGACATGGGACCTATTGGCAGTTGAATAAAAAAACAGTTTAATGATTTGAAAAAAAAAGTAAATTTGCATTAGAAAGAAAGGAAACTGAATTTTATCTGTTGGGTGGGATATTTCCTCTCAAATACCCCCCC
>NC_045756.1:4475487-4508792 GCF_008692095.1 Etheostoma spectabile
GGGGGGGGGGGGGTACATTTTTTGCAGTGTGTAAGTGTCGGGCTTCGTCTTTCCTTTGAACAAGCCGAGTGCCTTCACCGCCACCAGCAGCAGCAGCACCCTCCTCATCAATATGCGCTTCATCTCCTGAATGTGGGAGCCTCACAGTCAGACACGGCGAAGAGAAGCGGAGCCAGTGTTCACGCCGAGGAGCCGATGTCTGTCCATATTTCATATCTGACTCCATCCACAGCCAGCTGCCCCCCCCCTTCTCAGTCGACTTTCTCCTCTCGGGCAATCAATGGATTTACTCTGATTTGAAGAGCGTCCGGAGCCGTCTCGACTGTTGCTGTTGTTGTGGTTGTAAAGAGCGGAAAAGAAAGAATTAAAGACCTAGGGAAGGGGGATGTTTGCTTTGCACAGGGTCCGTCAGTTTCGCGTCTTGTCCGCACTGGTTGTCGGTTCGATTGTGTGTTGCGCGAAAAGGTAAGTGCTTTTGTCATTCTGCAGGCTAAAAGTCAAGGTTATTACCCCGGCTGAATGACCATAAAAACACACACAGGAGTCAAGGTGATGTTTTCCTTCTTCTTTCTGCTGCCATTCCAGCGTCAATGAACCGGGCAACATGTCTTTCGTGAAGGAGACGGTGGATAAACTACTGAAGGGATATGATATCCGACTGAGGCCGGACTTTGGAGGTATGTGTCGTTGTGTTAACGTCCATCAATGTCGCTACATTTTTGGCGCCATTCACAGCCTTTCATTCACAGGTGTAGGCCTATTTACATTTTTATGCTGTGTGACCTCCTCCAGGGGCCCCTGTTGCAGTCGGGATGAGCATAGACGTGGCCAGCATAGACATGGTGTCAGAAGTCAACATGGTGAGTGAATGTATACACACCAACACCGTTTCCTCTGTGTTTACTCGACCGCATAATACACGGTCTCTGTACATTGGCACTCACACAGCATGCTTTCCTAGCTCACTCGCTGTAGTAGAAGTGCTGATGTAAATCCATTTTTCCCCCTCTCAGGCCATTATGTGATGCTGGGATGGATGGGCTGGGTTTCCTGTAAGCATTAAAACATCTTTATCTCACAAACTGCCAGCGCAGTGTTCCCTTACCATACATAGAACCGCTCAGCCTGGGTGGAAGAAATGAACAAAGCTTCCAACAGTGCTGATGCTCAGACAGTAGCTCACTGGGAGGATAGATTAGAGCTGCAACAGTGGTTTTGCAATTAACACAGTCCACATACAACGCACACGCAGGAGGGAAACGCTGGTAATGTTGGACTCTCGGTTTAAATGTTTTTATCCCAGGCAGAAGAAAACCATCTGCTTGTTAACCTCTGGGGCCACAGTGTTTCAGGTGGGCCCTTAGCAGAGAGCTAGCAGGGAACTCTGGATTTGCAAACTGCTGCGCTGGATGCAGTTTGCCTTGTGTTTACACGTGTCCCCACATGCAGGAAAGTAAATATTGTGGATGAATCTGTCGTTTCTTTTCTCAGTGGGTCTATACGTCAGAACATTGTGGAAAATGTCAATCAGTGGTTTCCCAAAGCCCAAGATGACGTCCTCAAATGTCAAAAAAGAAGAAAAAAAATCACATTTAAGAAGCTGGAATTTTATAATAAAAAAAGTTACTCAAACTGAATAATCTATTATCTAAATTGTTGGCGATTAATTTAAAGTTGACAACTAATTTCTCTTTGCAGCTCCAAACTCTAGGCTGTTTATCTTAAAACATCAGCCGGCGATGGCCCACATTGGAAACGAGTGATAAAAAGAGATGTACAAAAGATGGGATTTTTTTAGACCACATTGGTCTGTCCAACTGAAAACTGTGCGTAATTGCTTTGGATCCAGGCTCTAAAAAGCCACAAGCCACAATCAGTTTCCTGGGCCATTGGCGGTGCAGGTGTAAACCATTAGGACTTTTAGAGATGATGGCTGGTGAGGACAGTCAGTCACAAAAGCACTGCGGCCATGAGGAGTCAAACTCAGGTCAGTCAGGGCTACACCTCTATGAGCGTCCACCATCACAGTCAACAGAGCTCCATTACACACGTAATGTCTGTCCAGTATCGACCACATCTACTAAAGAGGCAAAAGGCTACATTTTTACTGCCCCATGTTAGAAAATGGTCATTATTTATCTGGTGGGGGCTGTGTGTGGGGGCGGGTGTTGATCAATAGTAATGACTCAATAGTTTCTTCACCAGTTGACTCATGGCTTTGACTTCCCGGCCTCCTTCCAGTTCTCAGGGGTTCAAACGAGAGCTCCATGTCCCTTGTATGCCTCAAAAGTAACTTACATTTGTAGGCTACTAGTTTTTTTTTAGCCAAATATGTTTTGTGGGAAACATAATTTCTGCCCAGATTATATTTACATGAAGTGATATATATATATAGACTATAGCCATTTTTAGTCTTTAATGATATTAATTTAATGATTTGGGGGTTTTGACCAAAAAAAAGAAGAAGCAATTTGATGACGTCAACTTGGCATTTTCACTCTTTTCTGACATTTATTATGATGTATTTATTTGCATATTTATTGCTATTATTTTAACAGTCTTCTGAGCTGTTGTTTTGTGCCCCTTGGTCTTCATATTTCATCTAATTCATTATATTATTATACATATCTGTGTTTTGCAACCTCTAGTTTTGGTGTTGCCATCTTGGACACTGCTGTGAAAGAGATCTTTAACATAGAATTTATAGACCAAAAACATATAGAAAAACTGGTCACTGTAGTTACAGCCCTACGTTTGATTATTTCAATATTCTTAGTTCTTAGTGTGAACATTCCCAGAAGTTACGTTACACAAATAGCTAACACATTATATTTTACACAAGGAGAGACTGTAAAGGCAAGCTAAATCATACACATTTGAAATATTAACATATTTTACAATAAACACTATAGTTTCAGCCGAGCCTTGATGACCCGTGCAATAAGTTTTGTTTGCCAACAGTTCAGTTGTTAAATTTGGTTGACAAGACAAGAATATTCTTTACAGAGAGAATGAAGACCAGGGAATTAGACCCATGAGATCACACCTAAAATTGATAATTAACTAGGTATAATTCTCATTTTCACCAGTTCCCTCGGGGACTGTATATGTGCATTTGTGCATCTGTGCTTGTTAGATGGACAATTCCTGGCTGGGATCCAGTGTTGAAGCCAAAAACAAGACTGGTCAAGCTGTTTGTTATTTTCACACCAGCGTTTGACATTTAGTGGATGCTTTTTATCCAATGCTCGGACCGGCTGTGGCTTTAGCATGGAGGATTTCTCCAATTAAAGGGGATAATGAATGCTTTTGTCCTGACAGTGACAGTGCTATGGTTTATCTATTGAACAACACTAAACAGTACAGCCCCAATAAATGCTGCTCTCTCTGTTTCCTGTCCTTTTGTTAGGCTCTATCCTACATACATTTCAACAGAACTTCAGCTGCTAAATCCACTTCACCAGCCTAGTGGAATGCCCTACAGGCATAAGTGGGAAACTAGTTTTTTAAAATTTGACATGTATTGCTTGCTATGCTGAAATGAGGCCTGGATCATACTCTGCGTGTTCTACAAGGAGCACAGATTTGCAAAACAATACTGCCAAATTTTAGACTTGCTGTGCTTACATTCCCAACCTGACGAGCCAGATGGTTAGTTACACAGAATCATCTAAGAAGCCGACATTGAACAGTTTGAAAAAAAAAGGACAAGCACTTTTAATAACATACCTGGCAAGTGATTGGATGAACTCTCTGTCTATCACGTCGGCGGTTGTTGTTTAGAACAAACAGTCGCGGCCGTCACACACACCTAAACCAAGCCTGTAGCTGCCAGCGGCACCTCACCGGACCCTGATTGGTTCGGAAAGCTGGTAGTTCAGAAACAAAGGCGTTACTTGAAGCCTGACAAGATGGATTTTGTGTGATATGTGATCCATGCGATTCTCGCATGATCTTGTGATATTGCAAGAATGCCAGCTGCCGTGCAAGGTAAGATGTTCTCTCGCCATAGAAAGAGAAAAACAGAATAGCAGATCACTTTACATTCTGTATAATAAAAAACAAAAATGTGAAGGCTTTTACAGTTTGGGAGTTAAGGTCCTTGTACTGCAGCTTTAAAGTGGGTTAGTGAGATCCAAAATCAGAGAGAGAGAAGAGCCTTGTAATGGGATGGAAAACAAAGATTCTCAGATGCGTCTATGCAGGTCAAAGGTGTAAAGTGCTATATTATGGAATGTACGCAAATAATTAGAGAGAAGGGGAAGGCAAAAAAAAAAGAAATGGGGTGAAAAAAAGTTGTATTTTTTATTTTACTGAAGGAATGGTAGTCTGTTGTTTTTAGAGGGCCTTCCAAAGCATAGATATTCATAATTTTGTTAAGTTTGCTATTGTAACGCTGGTGAGTGTTAGCGTTAACTATTATCTCGTCGTTAATACGTACAAGTACTTTCGGGCCGTGGGTGGAGTAAGAGACAGCTTCGACTGTGTAACTTGGTCCATTTCTTTAATGGCACTTCTTCCAGCGTAGAACAACTCAAGACTCATAACAAAACATGCTTCAGCATCTCATCCTATCCCTCCGCCAACCTGTTAACTGAATTACAGGCAGGGTAGGCCTACACCGTGTTAGATAGTCCCTTGTTAACTCAAGGAACAGACTACACTATAAAGCTACACTTGATGGAAATATGGGACTCATTTCAGTAACTCTAAAAATGGTCATTTGTTAACTAAATATTCACAAAACAAATCTTACACTATTTTGGAAATTGCCAGTTTCCTTCTAGTGGTGACTCAACAGAGCCGGAGATGTTGCCTTGTATTTCACACACTGTATTTCTTCCTTTTCAACACCTGGGACCTACATTTGCAACAATGCAACTGCCCACAGATTGGTCTGAGATTGACTTGTGTTATTCTAGCAGTGGCTGATGTAACATTGAGCTGCTAGCCTCCAGCAGTGATGAGCGGGCTACAGGGGTCCACAGTAGTGAGCGGCCTTCTTTCCAAAGCCACAGCTCCAGATTTATATCACTTTAAACTCTTCAATCAATACAACTTTTTTCACATATGCAGTAGTCATAGATTATGTCTGTACATGCTCAATAATTTATGCCTTGCCTCTTATTAATTAATAATGGTGAAACTAGTTGTTCAAACTCAGTAGGATATTTTAAGATGTTAGGCGGGTGGTCAAAAGAAAAAACATTAGTCGTTTTCGGACCATACAGTCGACAGTAAACAATAGAAATAGAAGCGCTGAAGTGACATAAACTGGCTTGCGGTTGCTATAGCAACAACATTCTTGTTTAATTGCTTTGATGAGTCAAACTCGCGTTGTATCTGCTCATCGCATACAAAAAAAAATCACACTTTAATCAATTACATTTTTTTTTACTTTTAATAGTTTTAAATGAAAATTTGAATAATGATACAAAATGGGTCATTCCCTCCAATATAGTAAATCATATTGCGATAACAATATCAGTCAAAAAAAAAAAATTGCAACTAGATATTCCTCATATTGTGCTGCCCTGTGCGTTTGTCAGTGTTTCCGTCCATTTTTATAAATTACAAGATGTTGTTTGTGTGTCTGTTGTTCACATAGCTGACAGTTTTTTGTGGTTTTTGTTAAATGGTGTGCATGTGTTCGACCAATCACCGTACGCTTACTTCACTCTGAGTTCTTTTGTGCTGGGAGAGTACCAACTCGGAAATAGGAGCTAGAAAAAGATCATTCCTAGTTATCGCGTTGAGGTGGACACAATAAAAAGTTGTTTTTTTCTTAGGACTCTGTTCCTAGAACTATGAAAAAGTTCCTCTGGTTCAAAAAGGCCTGTTGATAACGCTGGAAAGGGCCAATGATTTGTTGCAGTCCCTTTTATTTAGGAATATATCCAAAGCCTCGCACTATACATTCTCCTGACCCCTGTACTAGAAGATCTAAACATTTATTGAGCGACTGAGTGATTATGGCATCTGGCTCGTCCAAGAATCCACCTGGCAGGGCACGTAGGTCGACTAACTCAGTTACTCTGACGCCTTCGCGGAGTGCGAGTTCCTGCACTAGCAGATGCTGGAGCATCTGAGAAAGGAACACTAATTACCTCTGAGGTTTGTTTGTGATGTGCCGCGGGCCTCCGCTGATGAGAAACACATACTAGGACAAGATCAGAGCAAGGCAAAATAGAATATGCGTGTGCTGAGGCAGTGCTTGCTCAGAAACGAGATGTACGCTTACTGTTGTGTGTTACGTATCACTTTAACCAACAAATGTGTGACTTGTTTTAAAAAGATTTTTTTGGGGGGTATTGGACAGTTAGTTAAATGAAAGGTTTGGAGGTGGGGATTAAAGTATCAACTGAATTTACTGCAGCTAGTGTTGCTGGCACTCAAAATGTTTTAAATACTCCTATTAAGAAAGTTTTAGTGCAAAAAAAAAAAAGGACACTATGTGTAGGTGTTTTTTCAATATCATAACCTCCTCTTGCAGGAATGGACAAACAGGCGGGATTCTCTGTTGCAGTAAGAGCTATCAAGGCCTTTTTTTCTAGCCCATTATTGAAAGTCATCGTAATTTGGGGAAATTTAATTACAATGACGGTAGCGCTCCTCGCACAGGGAAATGGTCAGAGTCGGCTCTGTGAATGTAGTTGCAGTAACAGGCTGAACAAGCTAGTCATCCATACTCCCACGGCTGCGTGTGGGTGTCAAAAAGAAGAAAAAAAAAATCTGTCATTATGGAGAGGTGAAAATATCTCTCTCTCAATCTCTCTTTCTCCAAATGTTCCTTCTGCCTGGTTTGTTTTTTAGAGTGCACCAGTAACACAGCAAGACCACAAAGTAGCTTCCAATATATTTGTTTGCCTCGACTATTAATCAAGTTAATTACATGTAATGTGCCGTATGTGTGCATGTAGATTTCTGCTGAATGACATTAGGGTGACTTTATTAGGTATTGAAGTTACACAACCTGGTCTGAACCTGGTTGTGCCACAATCACCAAGGTAACCTCATCCATATATTGTGCACGGCATTAAATACATCTTGGAATCAGTTGTTGCCAACGCACAAACTATTTCACCCTAATTATCTTATATAGGTCTTCCAGCAATGTGAAAAAAAATCATATATTTTTATGTGTGCTCTGAGTGAGGCTTAATATACCCCCATGTGTTTTATCCGGCATCCGGCTTCCTGCCTGATGGAATGTAATTGGCCTCAGGAGAGAGCATGCTGTATAGGCTGAAGTGATGATTTAGAGTAAGCACAGCGGGCACGTCCTGGTTTGCAGTGCCAACCCACCAAGAGGACGCAAGATTTGATGTGGGATTGGCCATTCTACTGACTCTAACTCTACATTCCCATCTTGATAATCACTCTGAGGTGCATACACCTTTAAAATGCTGCATGTCTGCAGGTCTGGGGAATCTAAAATCGACAGGCGCCGGCCTAGTTTCCTCTCTCAGTGCCACTCAAGCAGTCGTAATGTTGTGGCAAATAAAAATGAGGCAGGTAAACTATGAAGTAGATTTATGATGTTTTTTTTGTAAAGGTCATCAGTCAACAGTGTGATTCCACTAACTGTAATGGATAGAGCAGATATAGGAGGTTTCAGAATTAAAATGAACTTTTGGTTTTGAAACTGATTTGAAGAAAGAGTCAGCCTTCAATTTTAAGGTCATTGATCTGGTCCTTGATCATCATTAGCCAGTCAAAAATGTTCAGTTTATTTTAACATGAACACTTATGAATAATGTGAGTGGGTTGGACCACTCGTGAATTTCTTTCCTACTAAGACACATTCGAAAAAGTTTGTGAATGGGACATCTGCACGTGCTAGCTAACAAATCTGTTCCTATGACGATTCTTGCATGAGCCTCTTTGTCTGTTTCTTGTTGTTGGAAGACGTTACTGGACTCTGTGTCACTGTTTAACCTGAACTCTGGAGATCAAAAGCAGTTTTTAAAAGGCCGGATTTTGTGTTTTCTTTGTTTGAAAATGACTGGGTTCACACATTGGGTTCCCAACTGAGCCAATCTCTGTACATCTCTAATCCATTAACTTTAAACACTTAGTTAATTCCACTTGCTACGTGAATCTACTATGCTTTCCCCTTTGAGGCCTGTGTTGATGATACCTAATCTTTGGCTACTTCCCAAACAAAAGACCTCTGTTTTGCCACTCTAGCTGTGCTTTTCCTAACTGCATATGCTATTTCAGCATACAGTATGTGACACACTTCTGGGACCATTCAATAAAAATATCTTCACATTCTCAATTTTCCTAAAATCCAAAGATAATGGCCAACCCAAAAATTGCGCAAATGAGGTTACGTTGATGAGTCTATCTATTTATAATAGCTTTACATGAAAAAAAAAATCTTTAAGAAATGATTTTATGTAACTGAAACAAAATCTTCAAGAAAAGGATGATGTGATGTGCACCAATGAAAAAAGCATTGTGTCCAGTTCTACTTCAGCGTCACAGTCGCTCTGTTCATCTAAGAGAACATGTTTTATTTGTACATTTACTACTGTTTGCTTCCTGTCCTTTTCTTCCTCGTTGTCTGTCCCTCTTACCTTGTTATGAGGCAATACATCATGAAATATTAGACAGTGAGGAAATTATTCTGTATATTGCAGGCCAACACTTTCATTAAGAGAAAAAGCCCATTTCACCTCCCCATGTTTGCTCTCAATAAGGGACAGTGCTATTTTTAACAATCTATAGCAGCAGAAGGAGGGGGATAGGACCTCGCTGAGGGATTCCCCTGCTCTGCGGTGATACACTGCCTCGGGGCCATCCCGAGGGAGGGCTCCGAAATGACATTGAAGTGACGCAAATCGCTTTACTTGAACGTGGGTTCACATGGAGTACACGTTGATTGCATACAGTATATTATCGTTTATTCTCCGAAAGATGTGAAGTTTAGCTGGGGGAAAACTTGCAGAGTTGCAGTAATTCATTTAACATGGTAATGTTGAGCGGAGCGACTTTCCAATGCGTCAGGTTTAATGATCATTTCTCTCCAGTTTATTAACACATTTTCCAATCCAATGCTATTGTGCTGATGATGATGAGCTAGTGGCAGCATATGCTCGGGACAAGAGAGCATATGCCATATGACAAACAATGTTAGCAGGATATTTCCTAGGTACTGTTGGAATCACAACGTAGCAGTCAGTATGCTAGTGCTGCAGAGAGATGGGGAGAGGGAGAGATTAAATTGAACATGGGTCAGTTCACAGCCAACACTCTGCTTATCTGAATTCTCACACACCCTGAATGAAAGTGATTACCCGGTCAAGTTAATTGAACAATTGGGGTTTGCTGGAAATCATTTCCACTGGTCACTGTCATTATCTTTGCTGAAAAAATATGTTCATAACCAAACAGCAATGGTAAAGCTGTGTACATTGGGAATTTATGAGTTGTGGGAATTGGGGGGTTATCAATAATTCATAATCCATAGGCCTAGTTTAGAGCAAATCTGTGCCCACATCCCTTGAGTTCCACGGCAGGTACTGAGAAGCTGCACTCATCCTCATCTGAATTTCAATTTGATTGTCCCCATGCAATATTGATGAGGAGTCCTTGACCAAGTGTTTGTACAAGATACATGGTTAGTTTAAATCATGTATGTCTTATGAGGCTAGTGCACCGTAGCCGCTTGCTGCGCTGCCCACCTGCTGACACTCCGGCAGGAGATGGAAATGCATACCTAAAGCGTGATACCACCCGTGGGAGCACCGGGGGAGAACCAGGAGGGTGAGAAGTGATGTGATAAGGGTCAGAACAAGGCAGTGTGAAAGGGATATTAGTCATTTGTAGGGATTAATGGGGGGTAAAGTTACAGTGGTGATGGAGCAGATGGAGAAGGCAAGTCTACAGAACTCATGCTTACAGCAAATGTAATATTCACCACATGCTGTGATCAATCCACATTGACCATTTTAATGAGACTATGACGGATCACGCATTTTATACTTTGTGACACTACATCCTGGAAACTGACAAGGATTTATTCTCGTCACTTAAATTAACTGAAGAATGGTTCACTTCCTTCTATGGCTGCTCAACTGTTATCTTCCTTCCTTCCTTATCAAGTAATTCAAAGGAAGAAGGTGAACTCATGTAGGAAGAAGTTATTACTGTTTCTATCACATGGCCAGTAGATTTGTATACCTATTTTGAGCAAAAATAGATCCAAAGGAGCTGTATATTCTATAGAATCACAGAAAAACAGAAAGTAGTCCCTGTTAAATAATGGCAGGATTAACCAGCTCTCTGTCCCATAAAAAGATGTGTAACTTTCAAGAACATCAACCAGTCTCAACCAGAGCCCCAACCAGTACTGAATGGCAATGTGTGTGTAGGTGTTGTATGTGTGTGTGTGTGTGGGTGTGGGTGTAATGAATTGGTCATGTGTAAATGGATGTTATGGGAGAGAGAAAAGCATCTGTATACAAGGTGATGTATGACTGCTGCAGTACTTATTTATTGTTTATTATATTATTTCTTTTTAACATTATATATAGTATGCTAATGCACTTTTTACCTTTAACTGTAATTGGATGGGTTGGCTGTAAAACTGAATTGCACCTTGATTTATCTCAATCTGAATATGCACAATTTAAGCATAAAAATTACAGGTCTTAAAAAGTAATTTTTGATACAGAACTCAACTGAAGGAGGAACTTCAGTTGGGTCACTTAGTTCACTCATTTATTATGTGATATTAAGCTAACATAATGTTCAAGAGAGAATTATCTTATAAAGAATGGTCATAATTGAAGCATAGTCATCCTGACCTTTTGTCCCTAGAATTGGCCAAGCTCCAAACGAGCCTCTTAGACTTCCCATAATGCAACTCAATAGCATCTTTCATTAGGCCCCCTGCCTCCAAAATAACCATTCCTAAACCCCACACCCAAGGTTCCTGTGAAATATTTTCAATTCAATTCAATTCAATTTTAATTTATAGTATCAATTCATAACAAAAGTTATCTCAAGACACTTTACAGATAGAGCAGGTCTAGACCACACTCCAGAATTTACAAGGACCCAACAGTTCTAGTGGTTTCCTCCAGAGCAAGCAACAGTGCGTCAGTGGCGAGGAAAAACTTCCTTTTAGGCAGAAATCCACCTAGGCTCTTGGTAGGCGGTGTCTGACGGGCCGGTTGGGGTTAGTGGATTTTAATGTCAAACCTGAGCTAAGATGACATCAGGGTAATTTCTTTTGGAAGAGCTCCAGAGTTGCATAGTAGGAATTGTAGGATCAAGCATTTTACCCATACTAGGACCTAAAAGTCAGTAAACAGTGCTTTATAACATTTTTAAACTGGCTTGCGATGAGCCCCTAAGATAAGGGAACTGTAATACTAACTGGCCGGGGTACTTCTACCCAGCATGTGAAAACAGCTGTATGATATGCTCTGTGGCACTATCACACATTCTAATGGACATTTCCATTATTGATAACTCTATTGTTTTGATTAAGCATTTAGTTAAACCTCTCCTCACCTTATTGTGGTGAAGAGGTTTGTGTGTCCCTATGAACCTGAGGGCTGTGGTCTGTGGGAAGGGCCAGACAAAGAATGGTTCCAAGATCCTATGAAAAAGCAAGGAAGGGATTGTGGATGAAGTTGGATGGATGGATTTAGTTAAAGGACAGGGAAAAATGGCCATCACAAGCTCCCAGAGCCCATGGCGATGTATTAACATTACTTGTTTTGTCCAACCGACAGGCCAAAAGATTTTTTTTTTTTTATCAATTTACAATGATGTGAAAGAGAGAAAACCGCAAATCTTCACATTTGAGAAGCTGGAAACGGAGGTATTTTACCTCGATACATGAGATCAGATAACAGATGATAGTAGTATCACTAAAGGTAATTGCAATCTTAGGTTTTTGGAATATTTGGTTATTTCTTTTGACTGGTAGTAGCTGGCCAGAATGGCTCCATGGTCATGGGGGCTGCAGATACCAAACCGGCCATGGTTCCACCACTAGACATTTATGGCTCAGTGCCAATGAGCTTTCCTTGTCATGCTGGGGGAACAATCTGTATCCTGTGCTGACTAAGATCATCCTTGTTCACATCTCTGTGTGCTAACAAAACCTGGAAAACATGTTCATTGAGTATGACGTTTTTAGTAAAAAATAAAGGAATTAATAATTAATAAGCAGGCATATTTTAATGTAATTCTATTCTTTAGTTATCTCATGCAAATTCTCAAGTGTTTTCTAAGCTTTGGTAATATAGTGTTGAAATTACTGTTTCAGTTATGTAACACATTTTTTTGGAAGCCGTGCTCATTGCAGTGGCTGTTTTAATCTTCATTTTTATTTCCGTTTGGTGCAAACCTGAAATCTGCAGCACCAACGGACATGTGTGCTTTTGCCAGTGCCAGCTCGGTGCGGGCTGGTTTCATTTCAACGCCACAGCGGGCAGAGGGGAGATAATGGCATGGCCGAGCGAGAGAGAGAGAGAGAGAGAGAGAGAGAGAGAGAGAGAGAGAGAGAGAGGTGTAGACAGAGACATAGAGAGGAGCGACTGTTAGCTTGGGTAAGTGGATTATGTGATGTGGAAGGAAGGCGGGAGGGGCTCTGTCCTCTATCTGCTCTGCCGCTTCTGCTCTGGTCAAATACCACTTGAATCAAGGCAAAACAAAAACACATACTTGCTTACCTTCCTTTTTTTAACTTACACAACATCCTAAAAACGCTTGATATCCCAACTAATAGTATCCTCATGGTTGGATTCAGGAAAGTCTTGCCAGTACTTACTTGGCTTAGGTGCCAGATGGCGAAGGTTTGTTACACAGACAGATTCAAAGACTATTTAAATCTTACATGCTTACCTATAATTAACCCAGTTGTAAAGCCCATTTGCACAATGTAGTTTGAGGGGACGTACTGTATATGATAACGTATTCAGAGAAAAGTCATAGGCTGACTAAAGATCATTCACCTTATATTTGAATCCTTTGAAATCTGATTAATTGTCTCATGGTTGCCCTTCAATACCTCATTTTTATGTTTTCACATCATTTGGAATCAACAATAATGTCATCCAACAAGTTGCATCGCCATGCTTGAGGCTCTGTGAGGCGCTGTACTTAGCATGCTAACATACTCAGAGGGACAGTGCCAGCATGCTAATGCTTAGCAGGTCATATTTACCAGGTTCACCTTCTTAGCTCAGCCCTTTACCATGCTAGCATTTGCTAATTAGGACTAATTGCAAAGTACAGCAGAAGTTGATGGAAATGTCATTAGTTTTCCAGAACAGACTGACCAACATTTCCACTAGCGTGGCTTAAAATCAATTAAATAAATATTACTCACAATCAAGAACATAGGTCGCTGCAGCAAATGAGAAATCAAACAAAAAATAAAAAGTACCCATACAACAAATGGTCTACCATTTTAAACAACTTAAATCCTTTTTGATTTTGATTGCATAAAGGGAATGGGGAAATACCCGTTTGACTTATTGAGACATATTGTTTTGGTTTACCCTATGGACAGCAAATAATAATAGCTTGGCATACAATTCGCATTGAATTAAAACTATATTGAAAACAGTGATTTGTTTTGAAAGAATAATAAAGTCCTGTAATTCTCAAGAGTCAGACAATTTGAATGAAATAAAAGGGAACATATGTTTAAAAAGCTCTTGGGGTGTAATTTCAGTTCGACTCCGAGGATTGGTGAATCACTGTGGTTATACTGGAATACACTACTGTTTCTTTTCAAATTTTCTTTGAAATATTCCGCTTAAGCTACAGTTGCATGAGTCAGTCTGCCCACATGCTTTTATTACTGTAAGGGTAACTGTACTTCAGAAGGAAGGGCAAAGGCACTTCAATTTGGCTGCAGCGTGTGACCAGTTGGCCCACACTCCGTCCAGCTTGTGGGATGCTATGTCATGTCATAAAAATCATCAGAGCCCTGACTGGGGGGAACGAGCAGATGTAATATTTCAAAGGAGTTCAAATATGTAAGATCTGCAGCAGGTTGTTCAATGCAGGAAAATGTGAAGGGTTTGAATATTTAAGAATTAAAAAACACATTTCCTATCTGATGTGACCTATACTTATTGTCTTTTTTTCTTGTGTTTGCATCCATAGGACTACACATTGACCATGTATTTCCAACAGTACTGGAGGGACAAGCGTCTAGCCTATTTAGGAATCCCCCTCAACTTGACCCTGGATAACAGGGTTGCCGACCAGCTCTGGGTCCCTGACACCTACTTCCTCAACGACAAAAAGTCTTTCGTCCACGGAGTCACCGTCAAAAACCGCATGATCCGCCTGCATCCAGATGGAACCGTTCTTTACGGCCTCAGGTGGGTTCTGCTTCTCACTCCACCAAGGCCTCCCTCTATTTGCCCAAATTTAGATTTGGAAAAGACTGGCGATATTCTCTCTTTAAGAATTAATTGTCAACAAACCCTAACGGAGCAAAGACCAAAACCAACAATGACTAGATCCTGTTGTACAACTAAGTATTTTCTCTGTAGCCAAAGCTTACTGTACAGTGGCTTGAATAAATGTACACCCCCATGCTAAAGTTTATTAAAAAGAGGAATAAAAAAACATATTTGGAAATTGATCTTAATGTCTTAATTAAAAAAAATTAGGAAAAATGTATGCACACCCCTATGTTTAATTCCCATAGAGGCAGGTAGGTTTTTATTTTTAAAGGCCAGTTATTTCATGGATCCAGGGTACTATGCATCCTGATAAAGTTCCCGTGGCCTTTGGAATTAAACCAATCCCCCCCCATCATCACACACCCTTTACCATGCATAGAGACAGGCATGGGGAACTTTCCATAAGATCATCTCTCAATGCAAATCAAACCAGCTATTAGGCTAACTGAAATAAAACCATGCCGTTCCAATTTTTTTTTTAATTAAGGCATTTAATCTCTAACTCTTTTTAATCAACTTTAATCATGGGTGTGTAAACTTATTCTAGCTACTGTATATATCTTATTCCTCTGGGCCACAGAGCTCCACTGTTGACTAAAAACTATTAATAACACACCATTGAGCCACACCATTGCACTAGGTGACAAGTTCTTTCATTACCATGAACCTGGGCACAGCAGTTTCTTTTTTAAATTCTTCAAACACTCTCCTGCTGCCAGAAATACTCACTAGAGCACCAAATGTGTATTAATCCCCAAGTGAAAACACAACCCAACAAATACACCATTCCCTGAAGGGCATTTGCTAAAGACTACAGTGGCCAGCTGTTGGAACCAGGAAACTACTGAGCCTTTTTCTTTTACTAATTTAAACTATATACTTGTGGCCAGTTTTTAGAGATGCATGTCTTCAGTAGGAACCATTGGCCTTGGGGTTGTGTGCCACAGTCAGAGAAGTTCACACATTTTTAGTTTGGGATTTTTCATGGTGGTCTGCAATAAGAAAAACACAAAAAACCTCAGTTTAATTGATTCTACATGTAACTATTTGTTTTGTTTCCCAGTGAGTTTTAAGAGTTGTAATGTGCAATGTGTGGGCCATGCAAATGAGCAACACTCCCTACAACAGGCAACAAAGTGAAGCTCAGGGTCAAAATGTTCTCAGATGTTTCCCAGTGTCAACTTAATTCTATGTGTTTAAAGCCCTATTACGGCACCACAGTTGCCCATGCTGAGAACTTGGCAGTTTTCTGCTGCTGGCTGCAGAGGATTATGTGTCGTGCTCAAGGGCAACCTGGCATAAGGGAGGGAGGGTGCAGTCAGAGATCAGCCATGAAAGGAAATATGAACAGGTTAGACAGTGCATTAATGCAATGTTAAGCTTGCAGCTGTTGTTTGATATTTGTTTCATAAAGCCCTTATTTTGAATTTCCATTGATCTTTTCGACTGGCAGGTTCAGAAGAGATAGTGCGACCAATGAATATGCATGCATGCTTTGAATTATTAGAGCAAAATGTGTGTGTGCGTGTGTGTGTTTGCACGTGTACTTGCGTGCTTGTGTTTGTTTCAGTCAGTGTTGATACTTCACAGTCATACAGCCATGCTTGATTATGTATGTGGAGTTCATAGCACTTGGCCTTGTGGGCTACTTTTAGACCTCTTAATGCTTTTAAGAGATCAAAGGGAGAGAGAGATGTGTGAAGTGGTGTTTGTGATAGGAGCTGTTAAATAAAGGTAGGTAAGGGAAGGTAAGGCCGAGTAACATGGTGAATACAGATTTACTTCATGGTATTAAATGACGCACTCTGTTTGTTTGCTATTAAGGCTGCAACTAATTATTTTCTCAATCTATGAAGCATTTACTTCATGAAGTGGCAGAACATAATGAAAATATATAAGTAGGTCACAATTTGTTGAGCTGAACTGGCTCCCCGTTGAGTCTCATGTTACTATGTCAAGACAGACCATGAGCTATAAAATATTGTTTGGTAGTGTCCAAATTAGTTTTGTCGTGTCTTATAACTAAGGTAAAGGACACACACAATATTTACACTCGTGGCAGCATATCTGACCTGAGTCCTTACAGATTTAAGACAGCGTTAGGGAAAGGAACCTTGGCCTATTTAGGGGCAGTCCAGTGGAACAAGTTAGATCGGCAAATTAAAGTCATTTCCACATTGAACTCTTTCAAAAAGACAGTCAAGGCCTGGTTACTAGAGAGGGTTTTGGAATAGAACAAAAGGCAAATTACCGTTTTTATTTTTATTTCTTTAAGTAAAATCTTTTTATGTCATGTCAGTGTTTATCACACGCTCTGTAAGTGTCTTGTCCTGATGTGTTGAGGACCACAATGGAAATAAGTCCTGGACTTTATTGTGTTTTTATCCTCGATTGTATTTGATGTCTTTTCATGTGTAAGACATTCTTGATACAATTAAAAAAATCTAAAATCCCAAAAATGCCAGAGGTTTTCATATTGGCAGTATTCTACTACCCTACCTTGGTTTTTGTTTTTATATATATACACTGTATATATAAAAAATAAAGTTATCTTATTTTGGAAATAAGAACGATGACACTACAATTCATATTAAAGAGTTAAGTTAATCATTTATTTAATTATTTATTGGATCATTTAGGCTGTATCGGGTCATTTAGGCAATAGCCCATGTTTTACACAACGTAAGCATGCAATAATTTATTTCATCGTCTTATTTGATTAACACTTTTTTGACTACATACCCTACAGTCCCAAAATATATTAGATTCACTTACAGAAACTATGAAGTAAACAACTCTGCCGTTCATTATCATTATTGAAGTTTGCAATATTATGTCGTTTAGAGTGTATTTTCTGAAAATGTTACGTAACATACAGGCTTCAAACTTCATAGATACTATAATAGTAAAACAAGTTCAGTCATATATTAGAAATCTAAGTGAGAACTTGCAGTCACAATAATTACAATGCATCTATATCTTACAGACACCATGTTATGTTATTGTAATTTTAGCTGCACAATAAAATCACCTTATGGGTTTCCACAGCCTCATATGAGTCTTAACTGAATAAAGACATCCAGTGGCTAACTGCCAAGTAGCCGGCTTTTAATCAGGGCAGACTCAGTCTAAATCACTTTGAATTTGCATTTCACTTTCTGCTTATTTTAACTGTCTGATTATCAGCCGTTTGAGCTCATGCATCTAATAAACAAAGGGATACCTCCTGATGACCCAGTTCAGATGAGCAGCCACTAAACTCTGCCAAAATGTGTTGCCTTAATATGATTTTTATTTGCATAATTTTTCACTTAATCACTGCATGGAGGGTAGCCAGTTTGTTTGGGGGACATGGACTGCTTTAAATACAAGACTGAGGACTGCTTGTCTGCCTGTGATCTATAGCATAATTATGTATACAGTTACACGGTCAGCATTTTACCTTGGAGGGGGTGCCATAATCTTATTTTAAAATGACAATGCCAATAATCTCCAGTAATATGATGCCAACAGAGGAACTTAGTGTAAAGACAAATGGACATTTAGTTTCCTCTAAAGATGATAAGACAAAGTCAAGCGCTATCACCTTAGTGCTTTAATCCAATTGTATTTCCACAGTCCCTTATACTTCCTTGTAAAGTAACTAATAACCTGCTTTGCAGTTTTTATAATAATTCAAATGGGCTACAAAATATGCGTCGACCCTCGCTTGCTTACTACTTTCCCATCCATCTTCCTGTCAATACAATTTGTGTAAATCACATGCAGTATTTAACATATTCTCTCCTGTGTGCTCTCTCTCCCCCATCTGTATCTCCTTTTTCAGGATAACTACTACAGCAGCGTGTATGATGGATCTTAGGAGGTATCCCCTGGATGAACAGAACTGCACTCTGGAGATAGAGAGCTGTGAGTAGAGAGACCTAATGCCTTTAGGACGGACTATCAGCACACTATGCAGGCTAGGAATAAAAACCAACACAGTCTCATATGTGAAATATTACAGAAACAATATCAAACCTGGTTTATTTTTCTTTTGAGGCCTTTAGTTTAAAATCCAATTCATCTGCACATTAATTAGGGGTAGATAGCTATGTCCTTCACAAAGTTTGGAGACTTTTGAGAGACAATTAAGAAGAAAATTGAAGAAGCACAGGCAGAGATAAAAAAGGCAGCATATCAGTCAAGCTCCAATAACACTGGGTGCTACACGTTCCACAACTTAATAGCCATTGTGGTCTCCAAGCCAAAAATGATATTAGCCTGATGACATCACAAATACTATTTTTTCATTAAGACCTCCCCCCAGACCCACAGAAGATGTGCTATAAAAAAAGGATTGGGATTATCAGACACTTGGATCCTTTAAGCTTCTCTAGTTTCTCAAATGGTCCATGAGACATTTTGCTAATAGTTTCTGTGTTAGGTTTCTAAAAAAAGGAGTTTATGAAATTACAGGAAATGTCAGCTATTTTTGTAAGTCTTTTGACATTTTTGTGAACTCAAGTGAACCCATTAACTGACTTGATTTTCAAAGTTGTTTCAAAAAAACAACTTCAAACACGTTTCCTTCCAAATGACAGCCCAGTTGGATGATCAGCGACACTGCATATCTTGGTCTCCAGTGATGGTTAGACAGATGGTTACACCTTGATGCATGTGTGTGTTTCTTCTTGTGCAGATGGCTACACCACAGACGACATAGAGTTTTACTGGAAAGGAGGCGACACGGCTGTAACGGGGGTGACGCGGATCGAGTTGCCTCAGTTCTCCATTGTTGATTACAAGCTGGTGTCCAGAAACGTAGTCTTTTCCACAGGTACAGTACATGCTCTACTGTAATGTAGCGTTTATGTGCTTTGGCCCCCACAAACTGAAATTGCTTTGGGAATAATACATGACAGACTGACAAGTGGATGTTACATTTTTTGATATTGTTCCTATCAAGCGTTGGTCTATTTCCAAGGTGATTATGTAATCAATTTCTGTAGTAAACAAATCTGTGCCAAAGCTTGATCTGTTGATCTTGAATCCTCAGAGCCAAAGCGTTTGTGTTTGTCAGTGCTTCTAATTGGGTTGAAGTGAGGGAATGCGCTGCCTTTGAAGTATCCCGCAAGTAACAGCGGCTGATGCAAGGATGCTGGTATGGTACTTAATCAAAACATGATGTAAACGCTGCGATTTACGGAGCAAATTATGTCAAAATCAGTTGGCCGTTGACCTGAGAGGTGATGCTGGAATGAATAGTTTGGTTATCATGCAAAATGTAGCTGTAGACCCCCAATAAATTCTTTTGAAGATTATTTTTTGGGACTTTTCCACCTTTACAGGACAGGGCAAGTAGAGGGGGAAGACATGCAGGAAATCATCACTGGTTGGAGTCAAACCCTAGACCTCTGCGTCGAAGCATTAACCTCCAAGTATATATGCGCCTGCTCCACCAACTGAGCCAACCTGGCCACAACCCAAATAAACTCTGTCAGTCAATACAATGAATTAATGTGACAGCGGCCGGTTTATCTAAAAGCCCCCTGGAAACTTAGTTTCAAGTACTTCTTTAAACATGCAGTACTCATAAGCAACAACCTAAGTTAACATTCATAGAAGTCCGAAACTCAGCATATCTGCTGCTAATGTTGCTCTATTGTGATTGGTGCATGGAAGTACGTGGCATCACTTTTTCACAACTTTGCCTAGCCCACTTCACACCGGTTAGAAAAGACACAAAAACAGTATCAATAGCCTGCAGCTACCCAATAGAGCCTCAAACTACATATTAATATTTAGTGATCCTAAATGAAACGTGGATGCTCAGGAACAAATACATGCAAACACAAAAAAGAGATGTACACATAGATCTTTTGGTGTCATCATTAACTGGTGTTGTGAAACCCATCAATCAAGTGTTATTTTTAGGTTCACAATGGACATTTCATAAGAGATTTTCATCTATCAAGACAATTAATTTGATTACAGGGTGACATGTTAAAGTTTGTCAAGTAAGTTACATTTGCAATATTGTAATTTATGTGATCCATTTGTGTTGCTAACTTGTAACAGTGTACTGAAGTAATTCAACGATCGTCATTGCTCACGGGGGTGATATGCTATATGCTGTGAAGTTTTTATTTGTTGTACACCAAGGTCCTAAATTAATCAGATTTTTATGTGTACATTTAGTCCTTTATTGATGCTCCCTAACCAAGTGCCATATAATCGGGTCTGTGGAGACTCATTCAGAGAATGGGAAATAAAAAGCTATGCGACATTTAGAAATACCACAAAGTTATGCTCATGAGGAGGAGCCACACCCAGTCTGAAAAGGGTATGACGAGTAAACAATTGATTGCTTTTTTGTGTATTAACATTTGTTAAAAATAGTGCCTCACCCTGAGCTACAGCATCCTTTTTTACCCTCATTCTCACTATGTGTATCTTCTTGTTATCTCACAATACTGCACATGCTACATTGCGTTGCCAATTCTGGCTGCGTAAAGTACATGCATGTCTCTGCTTGCATGTGTGAATCACTTGTGAATGCGATGAGGCCAGCGCACCAGAGTGCACTTGTTTATGAACAGTGGCATGTCCCCCGTGGGTGGCAACAATTAAAAGTTAGTGTCCAGTGGTCTACTCCCGTGCTCTTGGCATGATATGTGAAGCACAACAAAGGCTCCCCACAAGGCTGCCTAATTACGTTTATGTATGTGTTCTACTGTAATGTTCTAATGTGTCTTTAATTCCCTACCCCGTTTCTATTCCCCCTTTCTGTCCTGTCTTGGCATCTCGCTCACCCTCTGTCATTTCTTTTACTTTTTCTTCTTTCCCTTTGCCAATCTTCTTTAGTATATGGTATATTTTCCTCTATCTTGTGAGAGGTGCGGTTGGATGCCAATTACCCCGCTTTCTAACAGAAAAACACCCCAGGACTCAGGGCATCATATATTTATGTGGAATGATGCCCACATCAATTATTCTCCTTTAAGCACACATACAGTCACTGCCTGTTTGTGTGTGTACATACAGTAAGCATGTCCATATGCAAACATGTGCGTGACCGGATGACGTTGCTGTGTTCGGTGACATTTAAGTGTGTTATTTTTCCCCATTAATCAATGTCATGGCTATCATCACTTTGTTGTCTTCATCCACTTCGTCATCTTCATTAACATAGTTGCAATAATAACAGCTTTGAAAATTCTATAACATCTATATTTCATGTTTTTGCTGTAATTTGACAGTAAAGCCCTTGAATATTCCTTCACATTTGTTAGTGTTTGAAAACATGAACTGCTTCATCTACGGCTTTTGAAAGTAGCCCTTTAATATAGCTTTGAAATCATTAGTATACCTTAGGACTCTAGCACTAGCCCTTAGTGACTGTTGCTACGCCTGTCAAGCTTTCAATTCTCCAATTGCACATATTACAATAATAGTGGCAGATTTACCACTCACAATTCATAGTGACAAACAATGGGTTCTTGTCGCCGGCTAAGAATCTTTTTCAAGAGGTCTTAAATATGCACTTGCACTACATGTTCCCGATAAAAACTCAGAGTCCAGCATAACATGTTTCACTTTTAACGCTACATGAAAAAAGGCTTCTAGGAACAGGACAAGTGTTTCTGCTTAACGTAAAGCTATGTTGGATAAGGGGTTTAGGGTTGTTGAAGTGTAGAGTTCCCCAAATCCAATAACAAAACGGACAGAGGCGCTAATGTTAGCTTACACTTGGATCTTTGAGTATTAGCCATGGGTTTCGACACAGTGGGGAAATATTGGCGGGTGCTATTATGACCTTGTAACCTGTGACCCCAAAAAGTCTAATAAGCTAACTCTCCTTGGCCTTTTAGGTTACTACTGTTGGTAGCAAGCTAGTTAGTCAGACCCACTAACGTTTGCATACAAGAGGCACGGTTTAATCATTTCATTACAGTTTTACTGATCAGATCCTGATTATATCAACACTGCACTGCAAGTGTCACATTTACTCACTCTGTCTCCCCTTGCCATGAGGGTGACAAAAGAGATAAAAAAAGAGACTCCAGACCTTCTACTCCTCAGCACTCTCCCAGCCACCCTCCCAGTCTCTATTGTGTTAATGTCATCATCCTCTCAACTTTTATATTCATCCCTGCATCCCGTCTCCTCTTCTCTCTCCCTCTCCTCTGCCTCACACATGGTGTTCCTCCCACTCGCGAATTTTGTTTGGTGTAGCAGTTACAGCCAGTTCAGTTCTACACCCACGCGCAAGTGAACCTCATCCTACTCTTTTTTTTTTTTTAAACCACTTTTGCATCTGCTACTGCGAAGATACTCGGCTACCATTTAGGCTGTCGGAGCTGCCATTAAGGATGCATCAAAAGAAGTGAATGGGATATTTTAAGACCTGTTACAGTCTGTTCCCATATTCACACAGTAATGAAATATATGTTTAGCATGTGTTGAGTGGGTTAACTGCTCAGGAGGATCATCTAATGTGACAGATAAGACATAGTTTGTAGATTCATATGTGCTTAACTACATACCTACCAGCTTTATATTAAAATGAGCTGATCGTTCGGTTTCATACAAAGTTCTTGTAAGTTAGTTTATCCGCATAACATGTCAAACTTAGTAATTGTTTAATTTACATATCAAGCAAACTTGGTTTTACTTTTGCTTTCAGAAAATAACATACTGGTTTTCTCTGTTTAATATCATTTTAAATTTGATCTAATTAGGTTCTGGACTGGAACAGACATTAGAAGATGTGGGCTTCACCATTTAGACTATATAGACTAAACAATTCATTAAATACTGGATAAATGAATGGGTTGTAATATATCAAGGTGTTTGTTTGCAAGGGGGAGTTAAGAGTTAAAAACTTGCAAACACTTGTAAAAATGTACACGATAATAAATACAAGTACCAATTAATATGTACCTAACTTTTTAATTATGGTGCAAGGGTATAGTAAAAATAACAGATATGGAGTTAAATGATGAAGTAGGACTATAAAATATTAAGTGGTTCTTGTTAAGGACCCTCCCAAGTATTGGATACATTTAATGTTTGGACTTGTGATGGTGCTGTATGGAAAATGAAGGCATCACAAGTTACTACAGTTCATCCCGAGGGGAACATAATTGTGTGTGCCAAATGTCATAGCAATCTATGCAATATTTGGCGAGAAACTTTTACAGAGGTCAACCTCATGGCGGCGCTAAAGGAAAAAAAACAACACAAAAAAACAATCAAGGAATCACTTCCATTTAGATCGGCAATTTAATGTTAAATGTTACGTATTTCTTGTGTAACAAATGTCTCACCATTGCAACAACATTTTTGGTGAAGTGTGGGCTATGCATTTGTATATGCATAAAAGAGTAAATAACACAACATATTAATTCCCATATACAGTAGACCCATATATGTGCTCAGGCTACAAACTGGGTCTTCTGGTTGCCCACTGCCTTTGGATGCCAATTACATCAGTCCGTAGTTATAGATAATAACCTTTGATGAACAACCCGTCCCTTTAAAATAACATAACTTACAGTCGCCACAGAACCTAATGAGATTGTGTGTTTTTTCAGAGTGACTCTCCATCCAAACGTGCACACGAGGGTGCAGTTGATTGGACCCACACTTGCCACAAGTAGCTTTTGCTGAAACCCACGGATTGGAAATTACAGTGTAATTGCACCCAGTTCTCCTCCAATAGAAAGAGAAAATTGGAAAATAACCGGGAAAAGTGGGAGAAACGAGCCACAGATTCAATCCATAAAGAGACATATGCTGGGCAATTGAAGAACAATTATGAATGACGCTTATATTCAAGCATAAGAACGCACATATAGGCTACTGTTTATGTTCCAGGTCATGGAATAGGAATGACAGAAAAGCTCTGTCAAAACAGATCGTGGTGAGTATTATTTTCCTGATTTAGGAAGAATCCCAGGCACTGCTACATGCATTGAGAGAGCTACTATTCCTGCAGGAATGTCAACTCCCTCAGAATCATCGTATGAATTATGTAGGTGGATGAGATGTGGACAACTGATGAATCAAAATACGCAAAAACATTTCCATCACCCTCCTAAATATTGTGTCACATCGTCACAAAAGAGAGTTACAGTATTGTGCGTGTGTGAGAGAGTTGGTCTCTGCTGGCGCTAGTGATGGGGATACTTGTTACCATGGCAATAAATCCAACCCATGCTGTCGGGGTTGTCATGGAAACAAACAAAAACACAAGTCTCCGTGTGTTCCTATGAATAATATAAGTTAAATGTATTTGATGTTGACAATTTCATGTTTTCAAACCATTGAACCAAATGTACTTTTGTAGGTACATTTGATGTGCCGGGATCCTTATTACTACCTAAAAATGTAATTTCCAAAAGATTTAACACTTCGATCTTTGTCTCCCCCGTTCCTCAGGTGCCTACCCTCGACTGTCTCTGAGCTTCAAGCTAAAGAGGAACATCGGCTACTTCATCCTGCAGACATACATGCCATCGATCCTGATTACCATCCTCTCTTGGGTGTCCTTCTGGATAAACTACGACGCGTCAGCAGCCAGAGTGGCTCTAGGTAAGAAGCAGTGGACATGATGAGACCGGAGACCAGAATGATCCACAACCTCCCTGCTGAACATCCTGTGCTGGTATTAGTGGAAGCTTTGGGGAATGGCTTGATAATTGGTGGGCCAAATGGACATTTTGAAGATCTATTATGGGGAGAAAAAAAAGAAATCCCTATTTTTTTGGACATAGGCATCCATTTTACTTTAACGTGTGTAAACACTGTAGCTGTAACGCGGCAACATTCATGTAAACATGTTGTCTATTGTGCCTTTCCACACACAATCTTACAATTTAAAAAAAACGTACAATTTTGACTCTGAGAAAACTGGGTCATTCCTTGTGCCTGTTGTTGCCGTGGTCACTGAGAAGCTACCAGGAGTTTAAAATACATCATCTCTCTAATGAGCATAATTTCACTTCTTATTGATGAGGGCCTGTGTGGGTACAAAGGCCCACGCGCTGTCGGGTTCCTGTGAGCAGTAAACAAGGCAGGTGGAAGCAGCAGGTCTCCAAGTTGTAATCACAGTGATTCCTCGCAGGAAGTACACAATTTTGTCTTTGTTGAATATTGAAGCATGTAGTTCTTAATGACATATGAGGAACTAGAAAGGTTGTCAAGATAATAGATCATTTGCAATTTATAAAATAGACTTTCCACAGCAGTCATAAATAGCACCATGGTAAATTGGCAATTGACCATTTGCTAAATGCTTCCCCTGAACAGCAATGGTCCAATCACAGCTTAGCAGCAATAACTAGCATAACAACACCTACTGTTATTTGGAGGTTTGATTTTTTTTTAGCCTTTCCCAAACCAAAAAACCACAAGAACAAAAGTCTAAAGAATGCAGTTTATCGTTTATCTGCTCTAAAGTGGCCTACTACTTACACAAAGCCAAGGTTACATAAAAAAAAGCCCTCATCCATCCGCAGTTGGAGGCCATGTTTTCAACCAACATGGAGCTAACATTACCTGAATTATCAAGCCAGCTACAGTTGTCATTTCAGTTGGCAAAATTGTTGCCCACCAGCTAGAAATAATAAATCTGCATTTGTCTACCTCTGTCTGAAATAAAAGACTCATCCTTTAAACAATTTGAGGTCCCGGTTCAATTACAGCCAGGGACATACCTTTGCTGCAAGTCATATCCCTCTCTCTCTACTTATTTCCTGTGTGCTTCTTCACCATCCACTATACAATAAACGCAAAATTTTTATCTTTTTGCTAAGCTAAATCTGCCACCATCTAGTTGTCTCTCCATTCACAGGCATTTAAGCAGTTTTAGAAGACAAAGCAAAGATGAAATCAAGGCTGGTCATGCCCAGATCCCTTTGAGAATTTGGTCGTCCAAGCAAAAGTGGCTCACCAATTAACTGGAATACAAACCAGGAAAATGAGGCAGCTCAAGGGGACTTAAAAGGCCCAGATTCACTGGGTGGCCCAGCAGCAAATCCTAACCTTTTTCTGGCTACGCCAAGTGATTGCTGCTTTGGCCTTTAAATCGTCTTTATATAGGTAATGGGTAATGGAACCGTTATGACCTTAACACATCATAATGCTTTTTGGAAATCTTGCTTTGATCCATTATCTGTTTTCCACAGGCACATACAGCTCAATAGAGACTGGAATCTGGAGAGTGTGTGTACTTTTATCGGTTTTACATCCACTGTTATTTGCCTGCTTAAACTGGTTGTTTTTCTTACGGCATGCAATATCTGATCATTATCTTAGAGTGTATGTCTGCTTTTATGTTCGCGCATGTGTGTGTGTTAGTAAGGGGAATGTGTATGTGTAATGTCTTGCCATAGCTACAAAATCCGGTGTGTGCTACCTCAGCTGAGAGGCAACCGGAGGTCCATTCACTTCCTGATGGATCATTACAAGCTTTCAGCAGGTGCCTTGATGGTGGAAGAAGGTGTTTGTGTGTGTATGTGTATGTGTGTGTGTGTGTGTGTGTGTGTGTGTGTGTGTGGGTGTGGGTGTGGGCATGCATGCCTGTGTGCTTCCGCTCCTCTTGTGTGTGCAAACCTGCCAGTAAGAGCAACGTGATGATAAAGGAGAAATCAATTCAAGGAGGCAGCAGGCAAACAATTGAATTGTTTGAAGGAGAATCTCATTTTCCTGAGCAATTTCAAAGGATTGCAAAGTTACAAATGACCAGCTCGCACCCTAATCTGGTTGCAACCCATTTCCCACAGTCATGCCCTTCGCTCACAATCATATTATATATAACAGTCAAGGTGTGGGCATTAGCTGTAATTGGTGTAGGAGCACTTTTAGTGTAATGGTAGACACAAGTTTGAGTTCGCTGTATGTTGGTCCAGTGCGTTAAAACCTTTTTTTTCTAAACTGCAAACTCTCAAAATGACAAGTCTTGAAACATTGTGCACGCTAACTAGATAGCTGACAATTTGGGCTGTCTGCAAGTGATGAATGTAAGTGTTTAATTGACGTTGCTTTCATTTAATGCCCATGCCTCTGTTCTCGCAGGCAACATCCATTGCCTTTCACGCGCTTTATTGCATCCTACATGATACCTTTTCTGGTTTTAAAATGTTGAGCTGTGTTGCTAATGGCCTATTGGCTTGTGATTAGAGGAGATTTGATTGCTGTGTTCCTTTGCTTCAGCTGTTAGGTGAGAGAAAGCAAGAGAAAAATGGTAAGATGGAAAGATCGAAACCAGTAAATGATGGAGAGGTCTGGGTGGGGGAGCGATACAGGATGAATGAAGAACGAGAGAGGGGGAGATTGAGGGAGAGGGAGAGATAGCAGCAAACAATGGGATGAGACAGAGAGAGGGGATGAGAGAGACAGAAAAAGACAGAGAATGAGAGAGACCCTATCAAACTATATTTCTCCCCTAAGAGTGTAACGGCGTGATGAAAAAGGAGAGAGGCCCATGGGCGCATGGCCCCTTGATTAAATTGTCCGAACAGGGAGGGAGGGAGCAAATCAGAGGGAGGAATGGAGGGAGGGAGCGAAAGACAGAGAGTAATGGCGCAGCTGAGAGAACACCTATAAAGAACCTAGTGATTGCACCATCCAACAGGGACGGAGACATGAAGCGTGTGCATGTTCGGGCAAGCTCGTTTACACACACGCGCTTCTCACACCGCCCGTGATGTGACGCACACACACGCACAGCGTTAGCCTTGTAATGTGCCAATAAATCACACTAAGGGCTAGATTGACCTAAGCTATGGTGTTCCCTCCTCCCAACCCCTCCCAACTGTCCCTTGTCTCTTCACTGTACTTTATGACACACACACTCCAAAAAGCCTTGTTCACATGTGTTATACGAGCGGCCCGGCTACTGATAGGCTCCATTTATTTTCACCACGGGTAGATAAAGTAGTAGGGACAGTATCTGCCACATATCTATAATGAGATTCGATACAGCGCTGTTGCATTGCAGAAGGTCGGGGTTTGCATGAATATGAGTTTTCATATGACTTGTGATATGTAAGATAGTGTAAGATACTCGTCGCGAGGCACACAGAACACAACGAAAATTAGCCACAAAGTGTAAATCGTTCTTTGAAATTTGTGTTTGTGTTTTCTGTTGTTGCAGTTGGGTCACATTCATATCGTGATAATGGCAATATTCCAACTTGTTGACACAATTGCCTGTTAATTTGGCAACTGGTTAGATGTGCACTTTGTTGTACTATTTCATACAGAATCAGAATCTCACTCCAAGTCACTGTTGATTGCAAGCTAAAGATCTAAGATCTTTTTTTTAAATTGTTTTTTATTGAATATTTAAAGGCAAAAAAATAGGTTAATGACAGAAAACTATTAACACTTGTTGCAATTGTATGTTTTAAAATGTATATCAACATATTGCAATAATCAGTTAGTTGTAACTAGTAAATGAATCAACAACTATTTTGATAATTGATTAATCGGCTTGATGATTTTTTTATGAAAAAAGAGTAAAACTCGGATTTCAGCTTCTTAAATGTGACTATTTTCTAGTTTCTTCACTCCCCTGACAGTAAACGGAATATCTTTGAGTCTGTCTTTGATCGCCATTTTCTGTAAATTTATAGACCATCAACTAATTGATTAATCAATCAATCATCAGCCCTATATTGTTCATTCTGTTGCCATATCATCAATAATGTCCTTATCACAGAAATACCCTAGCTATGGTGATATACAGTATCACCCACACCTAGTTGCAGTGTGTTTCTGTACTTGGTTGTGTTTCCTGTATTTAACTGCGTTTCATCTTTTGCATGCATCTTCATAGGTTACAGTGCATTGACCTCTCAGGGCCACTGGAGAAATGTCTCAAACCTCTGCCAATTCAATTTCCCCGCATCTATTTGTCTGCCATTTTATATGAGTCCCACTTACTGTCTCTCTCTCTGTCATGCTGAAACATCCAAGGTGCGAAGGTGCCTTTACTGGGTTCCAGCAAAGATGCGCGCCACTCTATATCCGTTGTGTTAAAGGTTACAAAGAGCTACGGGCTAGATACAGTACATGCAACACTATCCTGACTTTTTTCTGCCCGATGACCAAAGGGTGGTTGGAGGTTTCGAGGCAGACCTTTAAATTTCAATGAAGCAGATGTTATGCACTCACCTACCAGTGCCTGCGTGTTCATGCAAGTAAAATAAGAACAAACATAAAAGTAATCAGGAAGTGCTCAAGCAAAATACTGTGCATATAGTATTTGGTTTTTCCGGCCCGCACTGTTTCTTTGACACTTCAGCAAGGCAATCTCAACATAGTTTCCATAAAAAATATCCTTGTTTCTATAGTAACACCTAAGACATCTGTTGGAGTTTTTCCCTCAGCGTGACCTCAAGGTTACTGGCGACATAGAACCATCTGCTTAGATAATGTGTGTGATAATGTGTGTATCTTTGTGCGTATGGTGAATCAGGTTTGGACTAATTAAGCATCAAAATTACCATCACAATTGGATTGCCAAGATTGGTATTGTTTTTCTTGAAGAAAATACTCAATGGATTAATCAATTATCATAATAGTTGCCGATTAATTCAGTAGTTCACAGCTAATCGATTAATCGACTGTTTGCAGCTCTCATACTAATATTGATGCTTTATATTACTGATATTGATGACTGTTACTGATATTGATGACTATTGTTGTCATCCTAAATAAACCTCTCAATAACTATTCTCATTAACTATGCCTCATGACAGTTTCTGCTCCTAATACTGAAACCTAAAATAATTAAAAAAAGACCATGTTTGTCTTTTTCCTCATCTCAGGGATCACCACGGTGCTGACAATGACCACTATCAACACCCACTTGAGAGAGACGCTGCCCAAGATTCCCTACGTCAAGGCCATCGACATGTACCTGATGGGCTGCTTCGTCATGGTCTTCCTGGCCCTGCTGGAGTACGCCTTCGTCAACTACATCTTCTTCGGGAGGGGTCCCCAGATGCAGAAGAAGCTAGCGGAGAAGGCAGAGAAAGCCAACAATGAGAGGGCAGCCAAGTACGATGCTGCAAGGGTGAGTTGGGATTTGACGATTGTGACGTTTGTGTAGGGATTTCTGGACTCAAATGATCAGTTGATAAATGGATGGAAATTAAAGTATCAATCAAGCAATCAATCAATAAATAATGATACTGCATGTGTATGAATATATGGTTATTTCCACAGACAATGTCGCAGGATAACACTGTAGAAAGGACCGTCTGAGTGGACTCTTAAATTCCTTATTTATTCTTTCTCCTAACAGGACTTGAATGATAAAACAGACAGTTTTTTTTTAGCTCTACATCACAGAAGCAGCAAGAGGATAGTATAATTGACCTGTATTACATTATCATATTATTCATAGGCATCTGTATTTCCAGTGGAGGCTTCAATAGGCAAAATATGTTGGGTTTAAAAAAAATAAAAATCAGGTATGAATATTTTCATCTCCTCAGGAGGCAGGTAGTAGGACCGCATCCCTAAAGCGGTCCAATCAGGTTAAAGGTCTTCGCCACTCACGCTCGGTGAGTTGCTTGTCCAGTGAGACTCTTCAATATCCTTGAGTCAACTCTGCCATTGCCATCAGCTGACATGGATGTTTTTTTTTGTTTTATTTTCTTTAATGCAAAATATTTCCCCATCCATGGAATGAGTCAAGCGACAACAGACATCTTCATGACATTGCCATATTCTCAGGAGTATTTATTTTGACTTTGACTTCTTCATTGCAGTTGTTTCTACATTGAAATGATGCTCATGCTCGATTGCATTGTCAAAATCGGTGTTTCAGATATGAACCTGTTTCTCTTTTCAGGTTATCCTGAATGCATGCTGTCTGTACATCTTGTCTCATTGAATTCATTAAAAGCGATGTCTCATATAGCTTTCATAGAGTGACATTGTGCACGTCAGTTGATAGTTAATTCCAAGGTCCCCCATTTTTTTCTTCATTAGTACCAGGATTGTTTTTTCTTTTTTTTTAAATTCGACATTTTCAAAAAGTTTGATCAATTCGGAAAATATTAAATCAAACTGAGAATAATTGTGATTTATAGCCCACTGCCTTCAAAACAAGTGCATCCAAAGTCATTTGAAGTCAGTGAACACACCTTAAAAAGGTCTTAGGTTGATTCTTTCTGACCTGTACAAACACTGACAGAAGAAAAGGGGAAATGTGGGACTTCCACTGTTACATTTGCATGAATGATCCACACTGTTCATTATTGTTGATTTTGTGGTGCACACATCATAGGCATGGAGTATGATGCGTGTCCGACGTGACTGATTAAATGGTTGACAGTGATGATGTGGGCTTACATGGCTTCAGTCCGGGAAAAAGAAAATCTTTATATGCTTCAGAGGGGAGTTTCTGGAAGTTACAGCAGGAGGCGTGAAACCCAAGACGATTTCTGATCTTTTATCAATGGAAATGTTCCTCTTGTTCATACAGAGCAGCTGACGTTGTAGTGGCTGCTGTTACTTGATAAACATGCCATCAAGGAACAGAGACCCAAACTGTTCCTTCATCCACTCAATTACTTTTCCATACACAAGAAATCTCAAAAGGTTCTCTCAAGACACTTTTCAGATAGAGTAGGTCTAGACTACTCTATAATTTAAGAGAACAAACAATTCCCCCCCAAAAAAATCACAATTTACTATTGTAACACTTTAACTTAAACCACTGTCAAGTCCGGAGCAAAAGGCAAAGCACTGCAATTAGAAAGTTATAGAAAATATGTCCCAATGTTCTAAGGAGACATCCATGGACAGATTATGAGACAATGGGCCCCTGGCACAGTCATGTAAAAGAACCCCCTACCTCTCGTAGGGACAAAACACCCAGACTGAACGTACAAAGACATGCTTAGTCATTTAGCATCCCTTTGGGGTCATTATATGTGTCTTTGTATATGTAGTATGTAACTGGTTGCCAGTTTTTGTGGTCAGGAGTCTCTGGACCTGTGCCCGTTCCATGATGACATCAACATTTCATGGTCTTGAATGCACTTTGCACTGAGGGAGAATGCCTTAACATTTCAGGTAGAGTCCTCCCCTGGTGTTCCATTTATTTGCAAATAATGTTGCTAATCACGTTTCCCATTTCTTTATCCATTCAGGCGGAACCTCACGGCCACGGGAACATCCTGCTAACCACCCTGGAGATCCATAACGAAGTGGCGGGAGGTGAGATCACCACCAGCTTGGCGGACATTAGGAACTCTCAGTCCATGGTGCAGTTGGACAGCACCGCCTCGTCGCACATCCAGTACCGCAAGCAGAGCGGCGGGATCGGCCCGCGCTCCACCAGCAAGCACTCCCTGGACCGGGCTGCCCAGCTGAAACGCAGCCGCCTGCGGAGGCGGTCCTCGCAGCTCAAAATCAAAATCCCCGACCTGACAGATGTGAACGCCATCGACCGCTGGTCACGGATCATCTTCCCTTCTGTTTTCTCACTGTTCAACCTCGTCTACTGGCTCTACTATGTCTGATTGGACTGTTGTGTTGAGATGTTTGTTGTTGCTGGTTTCATTTTTTTTTTCTTCATTTTGTTTCTTTTTCTTCCTTTTTTTTCCGGTTGCTTTTATACATGATCAAATCTATCGAATTAAAGACTGCAACACTTCAAGACAAAAAACAACAGACTGAGAAAGGACCAAGTTCTTGTCAAAATTGTTTTTATATTTGCAGTCTTTGAATCCTTAGTACCAAGGTCTTTTTATTTTCAAAAGTATGTACTGTAATTGGGACTTGTAACAGTCATTTCCCAACATTTGCCCTTTCAGTAATGTGTAAATAGAGAGATACAAAGCCAGCAAT
>NC_045756.1:4508802-4523588 GCF_008692095.1 Etheostoma spectabile
ATACAGAATTAGCAAAAAAAAAAAACAATAGCAGTGATTTTTCTAATAAAAAAAACAACAACTTTATACTACACAGGTGGTCAGATAAATGCAGGCAATTCCTAAAAGTCCATTAAACAAACTAATGTATGTTTGACTGGTACTATATGCACTATTAATGCATGTAATGATCAACCATAGTGAAGAAATGACTCCTTTTTGCCTTGGATCATGTCACAACTTTACAGAAGACTCTGTTGATGTGTATTTGTTTATAGCGTTAAGAATATACGGAATACTTGCTAATAACCATGTCATTTGTTTATCTGGTAAAACTTTACCCAAAAATAATAATTTAAAGTTGAGGATTTTACCCTCCGTTCAGGATGATTGTGACTCAGGTTCTGAATCTTTTGCTATTTGACATCTTTTTCTTGACAAAGAAAAGTGTCCCTGGAATATCCTTTTTGGTAACTTGATAAGGAAAAGAAAGCACAAATACAAAATAAAACTGCCATTTTTTCACTACTACCTTCTGGTAGTGCTTCAAGTGATAGCATGACATAATTGCACTCAAATTTATCAAAATTCTTCTAAAAATGGTCTTACTTTCATTTAAAACAACTGCCAAGGGCCTTTTGGGCGACATGGTTACTGAACCCTTGAAATTTTATGATATTTTTGTACTCTGTGTCTTCAGGTATTCCTTTGACTTTCCTCACCCGTCTTTTTTTTTTTTTTGCTCAACACTAACTGCGTTATGGTGAGGAATGAAATCCATTTTTTTTGTATATATAACTCTATATATACTGTGTGTACAACCCAAAATGAAATTGATCTGAGCATTTTGTGATTGTCATACTGACTATTAACTGTCAGAATATTTAGTGCAAAAAAGACACAAAAAAAAGAGACCTGTCAGTTTCAAGCATCAGTTTAGTTTTTTTGTGGGGCACTCTGAATATCTTATCAAACATCCGGCCATGTTGAAGACCACACTAGACACTGTATGTATGTTCACCCAGCATTTTAGAGTTAGTGTATGCCCCGCCATACAGCAGCAGATGCAAATGGATTTCATTGATTCTGCAGACAGACCACATAACCGGTCTGTCGACTAATAAGCACATGCTAGCGCTGAATGTAATGACTGTATGCATCCTTCAGGGAGAGGATAATGAGCCATGGTCATCATTTCTCCATCAGAATGTAACACGCCCATTCTTACAAGTGACGAAGAAAGAGAGGGAAGAAATGGTGTTTTAAGAGTGTGTGCGTGTGCGTGTGTGTGTGTGTACGCGAGAGATGGGAAATGGATAAGGAGAGCTTAAGATAGGAAGGGTGTGGGTAGACCATTTATTTTCTGTGCTGCTTGCTCGTCCATGGGCAAATGTCAACGTATAATAGTTTTGTGGATAAAAATAGCTCTCCTGTCCCACTCTTTTGATGAACTGTGTGCCATCCCACCTAAGGTCGCAGAGCACTCAAACCAGTTACAACTCATGGGCGATGATGTAAATCTGCCATTGATACAATGCATACATTCATCGTTTGTGCATGTACGAGAATACATGTAGAATAAATTAAAAAAAAATGCTACTTGAAAACAATGGGATCAATTTAACAAAAGTTTTATGTGTACAGATTGATTGATATATGACTAAGAACTGAATGTATTGTACTTGGATTGTTCCTGCATAAATGCAATTTTCTTTCTGGAAACAGGATTGACCTCAACTCGGATTAATTAGGGCTCTCATTGATTCCACATTCAAGTGACCCCAAGTTTCTTGCAGTTTTTTTCCTTGAACCTGTTTTCTACTGTGTAGACGGGGCATATGTGACATATGTGTGTGCATACATATGACCTGGGTCCAAGAAATTATACATATAATAAGATCCTGCTAAAGGTGTATTCAGAAAGATTTCCAAGTGAGTTTTTACCTTGTGTCATGCATACAAATTTGTGTTAATTCGCCCCAAACAGCCAATGTACCAACTGTATGTTAGCTGTAAGCTAGCTAGCAATGGACATACTAAAACTTCTGTCTGGTATAGCCCTCTAGTCTCTGTATGTTTATAAAACAGATTTATAAAGCCATGGAATCGGCACAATTTTTTCTGGTAGAAACATTTTCAACCTGCATGGATACGTCAAATCGGGTCTTTTTGTAGAGAGGATGTCTCGACAGAGCTTTGTGTCGTGATCTCGTGCATCCATGGTTGTTAAGACAGAGAACCAGTTTGTCCAACTCTGACCAAGCTGCTTTGTGTTGGTTGAACGAGGACATTTCTACGAATATGACAACATTTCTGGAACACTGAAGCTGGAAAATGTTTTACTTCCTCGCATACTGTTTCACTTTGATATAAACAATTGCTTATGGGTCAGGTTTTTTTGCAGTTGGTCATTGGTGCATTATTTTAATTACCAAACTTTATAGTGCAGTTGAAAAGGGAGATGCGGTAACTCTCGATACTCGTTTATCATGCATGCGACTACAATTCATAACTTGGGAAGATTAAAAAAAGAAAAAAAAGACGATATTTTGCAAACTCACTCATGAGAGCTGCTCATTTTAGAGATGACAATATGCCATGTGAGCCTGGAATAAAAAAGAAAAAAGTAACAAAAATAAGGAGTCAAAGACTTCAGGTGTTGTATGGCCTTGATCCCATAATGGAATGTGAAATGTTCTGTGCTGCCACAAATTGTATTTAGGCTTAGATTTATACTGTATATCTCTGTATGTTTCTCTTCCTTTTTCAATAGATTATCATGTTAAACCATCAAATAAATGATATCCATTGTACCTGTGTATTTGCTATTGCGAGCATGCATGACACTCCGTATGAATCTCCATATACTGTACATTTAGAGCAAGCTAATACAATAAACAGTGATTTCAAACATACAATACAATTTTATTAAAATGTTGCCTGTACATATCCCCAAAATTGTTGGGAATGTATTGTCTTTAACTATTCAGGTTCCCTTAAGCAAGGCACTCAATCCCTGTCTGTTTCAGTGCAGCTACACAGTGACAGTTGACTCCAAGTTGGACATATTTTGTGTATAAAGTGAACTTTATGAATGTGTGGCAGAGTGTTGTTAAATAGGAGTACACTAGTTCCCCAGATAAATAAAGATTGACAAAAAGTGACACTCTGCAGTTGGAGGTTATTATTCAGCGTTGTAACTTGTCCATTTTTTGCTCAAGTGCCACAAAGTTCATGACGATTTCTTTAGGTGTTAAAAAAAGTAGTATGACCATCTGAAAATGTTTTTATTTTTGTTTAAGGTTTTTTCCAATTGATATCAAGTGTTCAAGTCTTTACAATATCAGCTTGTACCTAAAATGTCTTTTGTGTGGTGACCATATTGGACGAATAGTAATCCTAAACACAGATATGGACACAATCTTAAAATAATGTTTTAAGTGTGAGCTAAATCATTCCTATCTCCAGACCCTGTACATTTTGATTAACCAGTGGTTTTATTCAGTAATGCAGTTGACTTTAACACATCCTGTAAATTAACAAGCAGACCCATCAGAAAATATTCTTATGTGGTGATGAGATGGCTAGCTTAACTAAAATGAATCAATTTAATGTTAGTGTATGTACTAATGTTGCACAGTTTGTGTCTTTGTATATACATGCACCAGACAGTCCTCACCCAGAAAACAACCATATAAACGCGGCATTCATGCAATATCTACAGCATGAGGGTGCATTCACACCTGAGCTGTTTGTCCGAACCTTGGAGCATTTCGTCAGAAAATCGGGTCAGTTTCAGGGTGGTGTGTGAGCTAATCAGAACTCCGGTGCGGACCACACAACAGAACTGTGGTCCGCCTAAAAAAGGTGGCTCTTGGTTCGGTACCAAGTGCACTAGAGTTTGTTCATTTTCCAATTTAGAGACTTGTATGATTTAACTGATGATAACTTTCAAATCCAAAACTTAGAATGACCTCACTCGTCATCTGTGTAACAAAGACAACACATCATAATAATATACTTAATACTTTATATTATCATAAAGTGTCTCTCTCATCAGGCTCTCCTTCAGAATGAAATGTTCAAAAACTCACTGTCTTGTCATATTGTTCACATTCTTCCAAATTATTATAAACGGCCGCATAAATTTGGTGGCGGTGAGATCATAGCTAGATGCATCCCATTTCAAACCTCCTTTGACACATATACAGTATTTAAAAACATTGTCTTCGGAAACAGAATGTTGAATGAGAGAGAAGATGTATAGGCCATATTACACTATTTATGCACAATGACTTAAGAAAATGCTGAGCTTGGCTTTCTAACCCCCCCCCCCCCACTCTCCACAGTATGAGTCCCTTGGGGTACGCGTGATATATTTTTAATCCCTTTCCTTTATAATGTATAGGGATTCTAACCCCAAGCTATATTGCAGAGTTTATCATTAAATTAATCATTAAAGAAAATCATCGTTCAGCAGTTTGAGGGGGGGGGGGCTTGTGAGGGGTGCTGGTATTGATAACTAGGCACATGTTGTCTCTAGAACAAGGCTTAACCCCCCAAAGAGAAGCAACTTACACTCTTTTGACAGTTTGAATATGCTCTAATGATGCCTGGCCATTCACAAGGGCTATATGGGAACACTTTATCTAATTATTGGATACTCAGGCAAGTGGAAGGGTTAGATTGCGTTGATGGCTAAGATGTTGCAAAACGGGACAAGCTTCTATGTGTTGTCCAGTCAATAAGTCTGTTTATCCAGCCGTAAATACCTGCCTTACTTCCTACTCACAGCACCAACAGTTCTTGTCTCTGTACTATCACGTTCAAAGCACAGATTTGCAACTTCTGCTGTCAAAATGTTTCTAGCACATCAGGTCCCCAGATCATTTCTGTTCTCAGTTTTGAGAGGGAAAAAAATACAAACATCCTCCTACTCTTCAACTTTGTCAGGTTCCTTTGCTGTGTTGAAAACAACCTCACCCCCGGTCCTTATTTTAGAACATCCAAACAGATAAATAATGAATAAATAAAGGATTTAAGTTCATATTTCCGCGTACTGTCCTGCCCGTTTCTCGGGAGGTCAATGAGAGGCTGAGATATTGATAGAGGACCTCGGTGCCAAGTCACTAATAAAGAGCACTTCAGGGGGCCCTAAAGTAAAAGTCAACAAAAGGTTATTGGAAGAAAAGAAACAATATTTTACAAGCAGCCTCCTCGGTTTGCCTTGCTATCAATCATATTGATCTTACTGACTCGGTCTGGATCCTGATCCTTAAGCTTTTAAAAGGAACAAGCTGTTCACACACACATGGAAAAGGAAAAAAAACATGGCAAGTAATAACTAGAATGGATAAAGGCAGTAGCCTCTAAGCTTGACATCATTATGTGGCAGTGCAAAGGATCTAGATCTGCATAATTGCTCAAAGAGTTATAATAAAGCTCAGATATCAAGGGTGATGAATATTGTCAAAACTACATAAAAAATCATAGTTCTTCGTTCACAGGCAATAAGTCTCAAACAACTTAATGGGGGTGGGGGGGGGTGGTGGAGGCTTGACCTTAAGCAGAGTGGAGCTTTATGAGATGCTCTGTATCATTGTGGTAAATTACTTAATGTTATTGTATTACAAGTTGTCCTGGGCTGAACATGAATGTCTGAACCACATGTCATGACAACCCATCCAATAGTTGTTGAGACATGTCACTCTGGACCAAACATGTTAACCTGCTAGCAAATAGATATTTGTTAACTTAAAGCAAGACTATGAATGAATTGGTATTTTCAGGTAAGTTGTTATTTTATTGCTTAGCAGTATAAACAGTAGCTCATGGTGGCTAAACTGAGCTAATAGCAGCAAACGTTAGATGGAGAGCTTAGTCCTGAAGTTGTGGGGCTAGCCTATGTTTCCATAGTTACTGTAAATACTACAGCACTTGGTAAAAATTAAATAAAAAAATACAGCTCCAACAACAATTTAGAAATGTGGTATCTTGGGTACTTAATTCATTGCTAACTCGCTTCTAAAATAATAATAATAATAATCTCTGCTATCTAAAACATCTACACCATTTGGTCCTCTTCGTCCTTATATCAGAAAACTTCCTTATTAACTACGACCCCCAACTCGCCCATGGATTTGCCTCGTCTGTTGAGCTGTGACGTTCAGCCTGCGATGATCTACGCCTGGTGAAAAATGTTGTGTGATGGCCGCTCTTTATGAACTGTAGCTTATGGTGTCTAATGTTAGAAAACGTTTTGCTGTGTAGCTAAATTCTGCTAGGGCCAGACGTATTCATGCTTTTGTGTCCACTTCAGTTGTATTTGTTTCGCAATGTGCATGTAAAAGCATGGCGAGGTATGTACAAACAGGCCACACTGAGGTAAGAGCGCAGAATGCCAGTCACGGGAGCTGAAAATGGCAAATTGCACTTTTCCATTTCATGCATATGCATTTATGGAAGGCTGAAGGGAATAGTGGGAGTTCCCCATAAAAAGATGGGAGGGGAAGCGCAAAGTGCGCCTGTTACGTCCCAACGTCGAGGGGTAACCGGGACGCAACATAGGGTGTGAAAATTGTTATGTATTACAAAAACGTTCCGTGACAGCGCGCCTTTATTTTGCGGAGAAAATTCTCCTCTTCTGAAAAGCAGGTGTAAACCAGCCGCAAGCGGGTTTCCTCCTGGTGAAATGGCAGCAGCAACCCGAGCAAGACAAAGACATAGGTCAAGTAGACAAGCTGAAAGGATTTTTAATCAATTTGATAAATACTCGTTAACATCAATATTACAGTTACTGGAAGAAATCAAATCGAATCTCTGACTCAGCATTCACATTCCATTCCAACAGTTGTTAAACTCCTCGCTACATTATGTAAAACCTACAAAATTCATCAGGATAATATCAAACAGTCATAGCATCAGCAGTGGGAATATCTCAGTCTGCACACAGCCTATCACAGCCCAAGGACTTAACGCTTTGCTACAGCGCACATACATTTACCCACCACTAATGTCAAATTGACACGCATCAAGCAGGATTTCTTTGACACCGGCCATTCAATTGCGCCTTCAAATGTGCACAATTTACAGTATAATGGGCGGAGAAAGGCCCTGATTACCCAATGAACTGGAGGTTAGGTAAATACGACGTGAGCTGACGTATCACATGGCGCTGACAGCGCTACATTTACAAATGCACGTTCACCTGGCCCATGGTCTCACTTACACAAAAGTTATGTTAAATTTCAGCAAATGTTTAAACTATATACTAGAATCTAGTTTTATAACCCTAAAAGACAAGTTGCATTAATGGGAACATTAACCTACTTCATAACAGCCACGTCTTCTCTCGGTTTATTTAAATGGAACGTAATATGCTTGCCCACACCATGCAGTGATGAGAGCTTGCCATGTTGTAGCACTCAGAACATCAATTGCTGCGACATAAAGACTTTTAGCATAGCGGTGCTATAATGTACTCCAAAACAAGCCCTCAACAGTCGCATAGCAACAGCTTCCAGAGTCTGGGCTGTAGTAGATGTTTTTAGTGCTGCTTGTTAAAAACGAGGCACCCGTAGACACTGGTGCCAGGTTGTTCTGATTGAAATATGAATGAGCTTAGCAATAGATTTGTCCCATGTTTTGTTGCGTTTTTGTCAGAAGTGCTAAGTGGACAGATCAACGTGTGTTCTCAGCTCTGATGGCCGACCCAAATAACCACATTCAAGCAGCGAAAACTCACGAGGTGGAGAAGATTCAGCCCTTGTTTCTTGTTGAGAAACTCACTGAATGAATTCTTTCTGATGTCTTTTTTCTTTCCTCCCTCCCTGCCTGCCAACTGACATACTTTCTTTTAATTCATCAACAGCATGGCGAGCAATGGAGGGAGCGTGGGAGAGAGTAGGAGGGAGAATGGGAGGATGGAGAGAGAAAGAAAGTGTGTTCAGCATCAAAAGACTGTCTCGGAGACTGGGGGGAATACATTGACTCTTCTATGTGCTTTTTGATGATGCCTTTCTGTTTTATGAACTCAATGATACACAACAGCAGCAGCACAACCGTATTAGCCTACTTCTCCTTTACTGTTCTAACCCTCGTCTCGCATGCTCCCTTTCCGTCATCAACACTCATTATCCCCTCTCCTGCATGCACCTTCTTTCTGGTCTGTCATTATAACCTGTCTTTTATTTTGTAAGACACTTCACTGCATCAACTGGCAAGCAAGGACATACGGTACAAGACAACAATTTGATGGCTCATCCGTCCTACAATGAAACCCTTAAGTCTCTAGACAATAAACTTTTCTTGAAGATGCAACTACATATCCCTGAATCATTAAACATTTAAAAGGGCTATTCCCTAAGTGTTCAATGCTACAGAGAATAACAAGTCTTATTATATATGACCCAGAAAGAACTCACTCATATCTTGAGTCACATCTGCTTATTGCAATAATTAAGAAAAAAACAGGCTCTTTGGAAAAAGATTAAAGGGAATATTGACCACTGTTTTGCTTTGTCAAACTGGAAAGGAAGATTTTAGACAGTCTAGCTTTACATTTGTGGCTATAACATGTAACCCAAACTAATGTTATCCATCTAAAAAGGAAGGAGTCTCTGTATGTATGTATGTATGTATGTATGTATGTATATCGGTCCTCTAGACCACAGTTTATCCGATTGACTTCCTTGCTGAAGACCCAAGTCAGTGTTGTGAGCTCTTGAGATCTACAGGACATATTTATTAGTAGCGTGTCATGTACACACTGTGTAGTGTATTGAGAGGGGACCTACTATTAACCGTTACACCCCTGAATGGCATGCTGGGTACGGCTCACGCTCCGTAAAGAACAGGTGTGTTGCTCAGGACCCAGGAAGCACAGTGCTGAGTGTTACGTTGCTTGAATGAACGGTTCGCGAGAAAACTGCAAGCGTCAATATTGCAGGCCAAGCAATTGGTTGTTCCGAAGTGACAAATTTTGAACGGCATAGCACTAGTGTTTAATTAAACATGATTGCATATCTGCATCAGTAGTTCTTCAGCTCTCTTCGGAGAATACAGTGGTGTCAGGCTATTTGATTTACTAGACATCATCAGATGAAAATTTCATTAAATTTGATTACGTAAATTGGCACACTGTAATTGACAGGAGGCTAGACACTTATCCACTTAACTCCTAGATACATTTTTAAATGTCAGTGGCCCCAATAGGATCATTATCTTTGTATTTTGGTTTGCATTATCCGCTTTTAGATGCACCCTACAAACATAAGTCAAAGTACTCACAATTGTGTGTAACCACAGCTGATGACATACTGGTATTTGGTGTCATTGTTTAGAGTTAAAAAGCTGAGAAACCCCATGTACACGACCTGCCCAGCACCAGATGGCTATCAGAGGAAGTTAACTACTAGCTTGAGCATTTAGAAGTGATAATGATACAGATGTCTATCTCCGGGGATGTTGGAGACCAAACTGGCTAAATGGAATATTGGACATACATTGTCTACAAAATTAATGCTAATGTTGCTCCGTGTCTACTCAACGTTAAGGTAAGCTACTGTTAGCTAACTCTTTAGCCATATCCACTTTACAGAATAAATAAAAAAAATTAACAACTGAACTGGCATAAAATTGAGAATTCAAATGCAGATGCGTGAAACAGGGGTTGGGTCAAAAACACTCTTAACTTAGTCAAAACACATAAGTCAGTCAGGTACACTGACAAAACCAAAAGCGGCTTAGGCACTACAATAAAGTGTCACACATACATATACATCAAACAAGCTGATGAAACACAGAGAATCTGGCCAATGTGGGATTGCTGGGCTGGAGGTCAATATATACTTGGTGTGATGAGTAATGAGGAGCAGGTGTGTAGAAATGGGAACATCAATTGAGGATTTTTGGGTGGGAAACACACTGAGGACAACTAGTGGACAGGTTTCAGGAAAAGCAGGTTCCTCTGTGGGTTCAGAAATGGACTAAATTAAACCCCAATGTATGCTACATGAGGAGTTTGGAAACTTCAGTTTGAGTATAAAAACACTTGATCTCTTTTGATTTAGACAGCTTCAGTCATTCCAAAGTCTAACTGAAGTTCTCCAACATTAAATGTAATTAGTGCACTTTACCACTGTTTCCTGAGTTTTACTTGCACTCAAGTCACTATACAAACTTTGAACTTCTACAAAAATCTTAAGAAAGATGCCAGATACGGTGGAATAATTTAAATGTCAGTATATCATGGTTTCATGAATTATTTATAGACCGTTTTTAGACAAAATGCAACAGCCGCATTTTGTTTGTGAGTACACATTTTCTGTGTTCAGACATTATTCGCAGGAGCTTTTTTTTTTATTCCCTAGGCTCATTATAATCAGTACAAAGTGAGCCGTGGCTGCCACGGATAGCGGGAGCCTAGACACAAAAGTGAGCCTTGTTTTGTTTTAAATGTCTCCATAAATCTCCAAAAAGGTTGACAAGTGTGTTTTATCATTCAGGTTGCAGGATTCTAATCGAGTCACACAGTGAGTGTCAACATGCTCTTCTACAGAGAAAAATATGGGGGAAAAAACTGTTAAATTAAGAAATAGGAAAATGTATTTCATAGGTTAGGTTGGTTTTTTTCTGAGAAATTGAATGCACAATTTTTGACTCAGAACAATGAATTTGAATGCAATGGTAATCATCACACCAACGTGCATGAGGATATCTGAATTTCACAGGTATGATTGAAAATTACAATTCTTTAAATAGGAGAAGTGACAATTAATGCGTTTTCACAATAAGGTAAGATTCAAAAATATGGCACTTCAACACCTAGTGTTTTCTGCCATCTGCTGGATGCTTTAAGTACATACAGTATACATGCTTACTTGTATGCTGCACCCCCAACCCCAACCCCCAGATTCATCTGCAGACACAGAGAGGCGTGTACCGGGGATTAATGCTCTCTGTTTTCACATTTCTTGCTAATTAGCAGCTGCTTGTCTCTCATACTGACGGTTATTTAAAAGACGTTTTATTTAGCCTGGGTCGATAGGGCCATAGACATCATAATTACACGTTAAATTACTCCATGTTTGTAGTTTGTACTGTGCAGGGTCCAATTTCATGGACGGAGTTTCAGCTTATTTACACTTTTTCAATTACTGCCCTATTCTCATATACAGCCAGTGTGGGCTCCAAATATTGGCAGCTTATTATCCTTTTAAATGTTGATATATATATTTTTTTACAGATGTTTGAAGTTGGTATATTATGATAAAAGAAGTGCAATCACTTATGAAGAATGCACGCAAAGTCTTCATTTTTTATCTAGATATCAACGTCTTGTTATAGGCTTTTAAAATTCATTAATTCAATACATTTCAAAGTCAGAAAACTATGAAGTCTTTATTAATTGATGCCTTAAAAAGAAAAAGTTGTGCATGCTAATGTGTTATGGTCTATGCACCAAAACAGTATGAACCCACACGCATCTATTTTCAGATAAATACATGTCTTAAGGGTAGGCGGGGGGGGGGAAGATGAGGGGTTCTTCAGCCTACCAGTGTGGAACTTGTCGGACTTACAGGCAGGGTTGGTAACCATTTCCAATATACACTTTTTAGAATCTATTGTTTGATATGATCTTTACACTTTTACACAGCAATACATAAGTAATGGGCTTTGTCTGCGGGATCTGTCATCTGTATCTGCTGGAATCTGAGGAAATGCTACCTGCTAGCTTTTCAACATCACCTACCCTGCCTTTAATTGAGTCAAACACCAGCTGCAGCTTGTTGGGCTTAATTACCACCACACCCCTGATGTGTGCACATGTCAATCTGACCCTGTCCATCAGGCTGAACCATAAGAGTACATGGTGTACACAGTGTACATGTAAGTGTACTCACAGACGTAACCAAATTGAGACCCAGCAACAGTCTCTTTGTCTGACATTATCAACGGGAAAAGATTATGAGGTCTTTTGCCAAATTGACCTTTTCCTTTTTGTGATTGTGGGCATGACTATTGCTATAAATTATGTTTAATTACCAATACCAAAAAAAATACGGTGTAGTCCTCTGCAACAAAACACCCCCCTCCCCCTTACCCTTTTTTAAACCGGCCTCGCCGTCCTTAAAAATGTTCACACAGTCCCTTACAATTACTGTTTCAGTGTTATGCTGTAGAGACGGAATTATGATCATTTTTGTAACAATGTATAATGTATGTAGCATTTTGGAAATGTTGTTAAGTCCTTTATACAGCCTTCCTTTTAATGCAATTTTCCACATATGAAATTTAAATCGACTTGAAATAAAATTGCAGCTGGACAATTAGATTGCTGCTTGTGTCCTCGCAACGCTTCCAGATGTTACCTCCTGTAATACACGGCCCCATCAGCCTCTAACAAAACACCCAAGCAAAGCTTTTCAGAGTCGACCACGTTGAAAAGCAGCAGCATCTCACACCCACTGCTCTTTCTCTATCTTCTTCACAGTTCTTTATATAACACCTTTCTTACAGCACCTATTTACCTTGAAATGATGTTGCCAAGTAACAACATCCTGATTGTGTGCGTGGGTGTGTGTGTGCATGAGTGGGTGTCTTCTGGCAAGTATGTGTGTGTGTGTGTGTGTGTGTGTGTGTGTGTGTGTGTGTGTGTGTGTGTGTGATGGATGTTCTGAAGCACAATTATGGGATCTGAAAGTGGGGTTGTAACAGCAGCTGGGCAAATGATTTCAAGCCCTCTTTACTCTTATGCAGGTCTGCTGCTTTAAAAAGGTGCAGGCAGGAACTCATATATCACTACTACACGTTGATCCTTAATTCTGCTAATGCCTGCTGCCTTGCAAAGGGCAAAACACTTTATGATGCAGGAGATTTCTTTTTTGCATCACACTTCACGTCTTTTTCACATTTCGTCTGATTCTTTTTTACCCTCTCTGTCTCAGCATGAGCTGCTAAACTGATACATGCACTACTGTAATCCCCTTCTTAGCGAATGGGATTAATATTTAATTCAAAAAGAGCCTTTTATCAATACCTCGCTGTGTTCTCAGTGTTCACTCTGTTTAGGGTGGCTTTAATGGCAAATTGAAGGAATGGTAAGTGTATTAATGTAGTAGATTGGGCAGATATAGGAGAGTAGGAACATCGTCTAATCACACACTGGAGTTCTTTCAAGAAAGTATAGGCACTGCTTAAGTTTTAGCGTTTTAGCATTTGGCATTTAACGAAATTTAGTTACAAATGCTGTTGGTGAAAAATCGCACTCAAACACTCTATCAGCAATGCATCACATGCCCTACATTCCCATTATTCTAAAGGCCAAACACAGCTGTAAAGGCTTTGTACATCTTTCTAAAAACATGAACTATCCCTTTAAAGTCAACCCGTAATGGTTTCTGAACCTCTTTGAGCTTTATCCTTGGAACTCCAGTGCTCATAAACGTACCAAGAGCCTATTGTGCGCTGATCCACAGCATTGCTGATCCAGGATTAGCCCAGAGGCGAAAACACATGATAGAGGAAACTTCCGATTTGAGTAAAGACACAAACCTGCATCATCTATAGGAATTCTAACGAAATCACAGAATCGTTGGCCCTGAGTAACAAACACACATAAGCAAGCTAAAATATCTTGACTGTGAAATGGCAACCGTGCTATTTTTAAGTTTTAAACAGAGAGCTGTTAAAGTTGGCAACATATTGCAGAAGTGCAATCCCCCCAGTACACTCACAACCTAGAGCAAAAACCATGACATCCATCTGAGGTTATTCTCTGCAGGAGAGGGCTGTTTTTTTAAAGAGCTCAGGGTGTTTAGGACCTGCTTGTTGTATGGTGTAAATCTGTTGGTAATTGAAAAAGCATTGCAACAATGCAGCAAAAGTTCAAACTATCCAAAAGAGTAAGACTACATCTTAAATCTGTGAGTAATAATCTACAACATGGGTTTGACTTCTACAGGTTGTTGCATAGCAAGTGAATGCATCTTGAAAAAAAGACTATAAAAAAGCTGTTAGTCCATAGCACTTGCTGTCTGTGTTGAAGTTAAAGCTCCAGAAAATGCTTGTTTTGTTAAATGTACTGTAGCATTTTGTCATTGGCATATAACAGCAGGGACAGCGATGCAATCTGCCATTTTTACTAATGAATTCTATTTGTTGTTGTTGTCATTATTCCATTCAAAAGTTACTTATCACACTAAGGCTTTAACATATAATAACACAGAAGCTAACATTATACCATCGTTATACTACGGAATGCCAAAGAGTCTATAGATCACAGAGATGTGTCCATTCGTCTTTTATTCAAGACCAGATTGTCTCTGTGCAACAACATGAGTTCTAGCTGTGAAATCTTGCTCGAGCAGCGTTGGCTAATTTTTTTTTTACTGCTAACTTTAATAATAAACAAAAAAAAAAGGAACTACACAATGTTTTAAAATGCAACCCACTTAGTAATCATGGAATTGTTTACATTTTTATGACATGTCTTTGAATGTAAACATCAAGCAGGTCAGTGCTATAAAGGGCTTTAGCTCCACCTTGAGGCCTGTTTATTTACAATTTTCATATGCATTTGCGTCATCACGTTTGCTCAATCCGTGGAATTCTCCCCCATCAAGTTAGCCAGAGTCAGACCAAAATTGGAAATAACTCGACTTGGCCTTCAAAATAAAACATTTACAGCCGTGGAAAATATTAGCAGCTATAGTTACCTACTTACTTAACCCTCATGTTGTCCTTGGGTGAAATTGACCAGTTTTCAGTTTAAAAAAAAAAAAAAAAAAAATTGTGGTTCTCACAAA
>NC_045756.1:4523598-4540535 GCF_008692095.1 Etheostoma spectabile
TACAATTAAAACATAAAAAAGCACCCACAACATTGAGAAAGTGACAGAAATGTGGGGGGAAAAAAGCAATAATGTTGAAAAAAAAGTGACCAAAACTCCTTTTTTTTTCATGGTTGACAGGAAGACAACACAAGGGTTAAGATTTTACATTTAGAACATATCAGTTTCTAAAATGAAATGAAATATGATGCATACAATTATTATAAAATATGTTACAACTGTCTCTACGTAGACCAAATGTGTTAATGAAACAGTATTAATATACAAAACCATAATACGGTTAAAGCAACATTCTGCATAATGAGTAAGGATGGTGGAAAAAATCGATACAGCATACTAACGCGATATTTTTATTTATGGCGTCCGGTAATTCCCACCCATAATAATGAGCGCTTTTATCTTTAATGCTACTTACTAACATTTTTAAGGCAGAGCTCCCGGAAGTCGGAGGTTATTGCTAATTCATTTATTATTGCTCTGATATGATTTTTGTTACTCAAAACAAAGAAATCACCTAGATAGATATAGCCTTTTATTATTTAGACTCATGGTCCATAAAAAAAAAAAAAAAAAAATACAAAAGCAACAACAGAGAACATACAGATACACAAGACAGACACCAATCAAATAAGACAACTATACCAGTAATCCAAAGGGGGACTGGTATCGCAGAGCACTGAACCTTGGGTCATCAAATGTAAAAGACAGAGTTACAGAAGAATTCAAGCGACCGATCCATTTATACATCAAATTCCTCAGTAAAGCGGAGAAAGGAATAACTCCTGCTTGACAAACAAGTCACTTGCACTACACCACCTGGGTTTCCCAAGTAGAATACGCAAACAGTCATTATAAGCGACCGCACTATTGTAGCTTGCCTTTTTAAACTTGACCCACATGGGGGCAGTGTAAAATAGTACAATATGCTTTAAAGAGTTTGTCTTGACAGTAACAGAACACCAGGAAAACTTCCTGGCAAGTATGTTAGCTGCATATATAACAGCGACGTTGCCTATACATGTCCTCATCATGACATTTGTGTTATGATGTGACCCAAATACTTAATTTTGCATCCAACGTAAGCACATGCCCGCAAGATGGAAAGATGAAAATTTAGGTCCTTATCCTCTTTAACTCTACAAAACATAACCAGACTCTTCTTGCCATTATATTTCACGTCATATTCAACCCCATATTTGGAACATATATTTAACAGCTCTTGAAACCCTGCACTGCTAGGGGAGACAACAGCCAAGTCATCAGCATACATGAGATGGTTCACTAGTATGTTACCCATCATGCATCCTGTCTTACACTGTCTCAGCTGGTCAGACAGGTCATCCATGTAAATATTAAAAAGGGCCGGAGATAATATCCCCCCCTGACGGACGCCATTACCGACACCAAACGGACTAGAGAAGACATCCCCCCATTTGATCTGTATGCTCTGATTGGAATACCAAAAAGCCAGGATCCTGATTATACCATTTGGTACTCCTCTTTGGCTCAGTTTTAAAAACAGCTTGTGGTGATTAACTCGGTCAAAAGCCTTGGAGGCATCAATAAAACCAATAAAAACAGAGGATTTTTGTCTTCTGTAGGTTCCCACCATTTCCTTAAGTGCATAGATACATAGATCAGTACCATGCTTGGCCTTGAAACCAAACTGGTATCTGAACTATACAAATAAACACACAACCTATTAATAAAATTCTTTCCAGGACTTTTGATAATACACTAGCTAAAGCAATAGGTCTATAATGTCCACACTCCCAACCTTTCCTGCTTTGTCCTTAATGACAGGCACCAAAGTAATGGACAACAGAGAGTCTGGTAACACCCCATGAGACATAAAACCAGTAAAACAAATGGCAAGAAGAACTGCAACCCTCGGGCTGGCCCATTTCAGGTGCTCTGCAGTAATATGATCTGATCCGCTAGCTTTATTATCAGCTAGCTGTGTTAAAGCTAGATGGATCTCATTGGCTGTAATTCCAACTTTTTCACCATAGACGACATGGCCAACTTCATACGGTTCACTTTTAACACAATTAAATAGGTCAAAGTAATGTTGCCTCCACAACTCTGCTATGTTATCAGCCCCAGAGACGCCCTCTACGTTGCATGGTAATGATGTACTGTCCCTGTTCAGAGCTCTCACCTCCTTCCAAAAGCCATTAACATCACTACCTAGGAGCTTTTCAGCCATAGAGTCCGCCCTATTTCTTTCTCGTGTTTGTTGACATAAACGTAGTGCATATTTATAACTTGCATTAGTACGCTTTTTGAGTTCCAGACTGGCCCCTCTCTGGCCTGCCTGCCTGAACCCAGGCCTCAAATGCAACCTTCGCTTCAGCATGGTGAACTGTACATATCTATTCCACCTGGCTTGATGCTCTCTCTTTTATAAGGATAGATAAATAATGGCCTGCTGGCCTCATACACAGAACCCACAATACGTTCATACATAGTACGAAGGTCATCACGGTGAGAACTAATGTTACAATTTACATCAGAACCAAAACAGCATCCTTGGGCAGATATATATGCTAAAAGTACATCAGATCTACTGCAGTATGAGCACAGTTGTTCATTAGTTACCTTAGACCAATCCAGTTTAGCCTTCGGGCCCCATTAGCCTCCTGAGCTCTCAGGAAGGCGCACAGTCAAGTGACCTAATAAAAGGAATGTGATCAGACATGGACGCCTCAACACAACTCTATTGAACTTAGGCTAGAATGGGCATCAGATGTACTGATGCAGTGGTCAAGCCATGATGTAGTGTGCCAGGCCTCACTATATAAGAGTAGCTATCTGCAGGTAAGAGCATTTGGCTGGATAATATAAATATTATCATCACAGAACTGTAGCAAATGCCTAGAAAACGAACTCTTGTTGAAATATCAGCATTCATATCTCCCACACATAAACACTACTGGAATGGTTATCAGAAATAAAAGAGTTAATGAAAGCCAGTCTATTAAAGTATTCATCTTCATTTTGATGTGACTCATATGGTGTGTATACATTCAGAGGTTTTAAAACCTAGAGGTTTTATGTATCTTACTTTGAAATATTTGATAGGAAGTATTAGATTCCATGAGAAGTTTGACTGGGTATTTTCTAAGCGAGTGCACAGCAGAGTGTGTATGTGCACAGTAGATTGCAGCCATTTCTGTCTTCGGTCTGTGTCCTGTAATTCTACGTTGTGTGGGAGGAGTATCTCCGGTCTGTAACACAAATTTGGGAGTAACGTTTACAACAACTTCGATTTTTCTTACCGTCTTCTCGGCTGGCTCGCTTGCCAGCTGAATCTCGTCGGGATGGACCCAGCAAGCCGATACCAAGTGGTGAGTGAGGGCAGAGGAGATCCAGACAGCGTTTGATAGCTCGGCCTGCCTGTCACAGGAAACAAGGCCTTGCTAGAATTGGCGAGTTAAGGCATTGAAAAACAAAACTATTCAAGTAGAATACGCTATATTATGTAAACACGAAAACAACACGTGTAACGTTAATGTTAGCTTTCTTCTGAACGATTACTTCTGTTGTATTTTGGCTTTATTTCTTTTCTCGAATTGTTTTGTTATGGCAGTTAGCCTCTCAAGCACTTCCGCATCTTGTAGGCCTCGAAAGTTAACATCCTAAATATATAAATACTATCCTAAACTGTGTTACACACTTATTATACATTCTCCTGGGTATACTTACTTGATAACTATGAAACCTCTGTTAAGCTACGCGACTGTTGACAAGCTAGCTAACATGGTAAAGAAGCTTAGCTGGAAGTTAGCGTTAGCAGGGGACGTTGTCGTTAACTGGCTAATATTAAATGTAACGTTAACGTGAGTTTAAATGCACTTTTTTAAAGCCACTTAGTCATGTGATAAGTGATACATTAGCAAACCCCCATGTTAGTTATTGAAGTCCAAAGGGCTATTAAGAGTCCTTTGAACGGAATTATAATAATAACTGAGTAACTAATATATTTCCAAGGTCTGACTTTATTCCATCTCCTAGCAGACATTTTACTAAGACATCCTATTGAGACATTAAGTGAGTTATTCATGGACCTAAACGTCGTGTTCCCAGTAGCCTACTAGTCAAAAGCAATATTGAGTTTAAAAAAAGGGCAACCTCACAATAATATGAATATTTGGGGTAACTGGCATTTTAAACGTGGAATGTATTGCTTTTCTAAAAGTGTCACCAGACGTATAAAAGTAACAACAGTGGCTGAGATATTTTGGAAACCGTTACATGAGTCCCATGAGCCAAAGCAAATCAGCAGTGTGCTCGAACTTTTCAACACTGAACAAAGTGCAAATCTCACACAATAATCCAGTTTTTGTAAAAATGAACATCTGCACAACAACGGGGTTCTCTCATTTTCAACACGTTCGGACCAAACTGATAAAAGTGACGGGATGTTGTGGTTTGTACAACAGCCCAGTCTTCATGTCATTATGCCTACGTTTACACTTTTCATTCCTCCACACATTTTGCCCTCTAGCTATCTTATTCTTCTCCAAATAATACTGTGATTTCTGCAAGTATGGGGCACTGCTGCTCTGAGTGGGCCTGCATAAGTTTTGGGTATATTTGGACACACAAGGAAGCTTGTGGTTATGAAGATCTTATGTAATCCCCTGTGTGTGGGGGTGCATTATGCTTTGATTCCAAGCCAGTCGTCACCCACTCATTCACTCACTGCCTTGTGCATTGACCCTGCCCTGGAGTTTTACAAAATGGCTTGAATTTCAATTTTAGAATTTTATCTGCATGGTGATGAACAAAGTTCCTTTTAATTAAAACTATGATTCTTTGGTCAGTAGTTGATTGGGCTCTCCTGGGATGTTTTAGTTATCAGTATGAAGTCAGCTGTAATTACGAAGGGCGTTTCCCCATCTGCACTGTGGTGTTTTACCACAACATGACTATAGCCACTTCGTCATGGAAAATGTTAAATAAAATATTGAAAATGTAATACAAAGTAACTGACATGATAAAAACCAACGTCAAGTAAAAAAAAAAAAAAAAAGAAAAGAGGAAAAAAAAAAAAGAAGTTAGGCGAGGGAATTAAATTAAAACTGGATTAAAAAGCAGTATAGGGAATAAAAAGACAGGTCAGCAGATGACTTGACAGAAGTCAAGCAGCCTCAGACTGAGCTAAAAGCAATATGATGGATACAAACTTTCAATCTATTTGTAGTCAAAACTTAACCAAGCTTAGGGTGACTCTGGTTTCTTCCATCCTGGACCGTATTGTCCTATGTTTTTGTGTGTAAGTGACTAATGGGAACAACAATCTTTGACATTGGTCCGGTATTAAGCAAGACCGCTGCAGTCAGCGAAACAAGCTTATGTCACATTTCGTACAGTTATAAGGCAATTGCGCAGTTTTTTTCAGAAAAAGTGCGTGTTTTGCCACTGTCAGGCTCAGAATAATATTCTAAGTGTCTGACAACATTATGGAAAGGATTTCTAAGGACGTTGTCTTTTCTGTTAAAGAGTAAGATCCTTCTTTTGAACATATATACATCTGTGAAATTGCATTCGGTAAAGCCACCAGAATCCATGTAAATAAAAATAAAAATGTTAGCATCGTAAAATGCACTTCATTCAATACTGGACGGACCCATTTTAAAGATTGTTACACCCATAGATATAGAACAATACATTCAATATGTATGGTTACACCTATCAACCTATCAGTCACGTTTTACACACAAAAATATAGAGAAATAGGGTCTAGGTTGAAAACCCCCCCTGAAATTACCCTTTAACTCCAAAACTAAAATTGCAAAACAGCAAACCTAATAAAAGTATTTGACTAAAATGGTAGAAGCAGAAGGGTTAGGCTATGTTTGGTCTATCAACACAGGCAAGCAAAACAACAGTCTACTATTGCATCCCAACTTGGACATCGTGTTCTTACAGCCGCCACTTATCCTTTTCACATGCGTCGTTCCGAAGTTTTGTTTCACGGCTCTGAACAAGTTGAACTTGCTCAGCCATATTAAAATAGCATTTGCTAATCTTTGTGTTGTGTCAGCAGTATAACATACACAATTCCTGTGGTTGTTATCTTATAAAACTGGGTAGTGTAGCATTGTCCTGAAGGTGAAATACAAGTGAATGAACCGTAAAGCCACAACAATATATGTGCTGCTGATTTTTCACCTCATAATATAGGATTAAAAAAAAGTTTCATTTTATCAAGGCCAATATCAGCTTTATTGATGTTATTGAGCACAAGGTCTCATAATGCCATCTGGGTTGGAGTTAACTTTCTAGAGGGCACCTCTTAATGAAAGTCACAAAGAAGATTATGAGGATTTACTCCCTCACTTTGCCCACCCAGATTTCCCGCCATTTGCTCTGTAACCGCCATGTTCCCGTCGCCCCGCTGTAATTTCAGAGGGTGTTTGGCTCTTTGGTTTGGCAATAATGTAACTGACTCTCTCAGCTGTGGCGGGGACGCTTATTAACTGATTACATGTGTATCACTTCTCCAGAGACCTTCCTCTGTTGACATACCGATGTAGTCTCAAGTCTCTTGTGCTTACAGTGTCAAACATTCTTCTGAGGGCACACAGATAAGTTCTTACCCTACGCCCGGGCAGACATATGTACCCCAGTCATTTTATTCCAACACATACTTCCAAATAGCAGTTCCAGTTGTAATCCTTAGTTGTAAATTGTGTGGCAGCTTCACAGTAAAAGCCACATGTCAGTTTAACGCTTTCAATGTGAAGCAGCGGCAGTAGGAAATGTTGTTTGCTTTAGTGGTAAATAAATACCGCTCTGACACAGTGTAAGAGAGTGAGCAGTAACGAGTGAAGCTGTCATCACAGAGATAAAATGGAGGTGGTTTACCTTGTGGGTAAGCAATCGGAATCCAGTGCAGAATTGGTGGACCCAGCCTCCACCAGAAATATATACTACTAAGATGTAACCCATTACATACTGTATGTCATTGAAAATTATTCCTTCACAAATATTGTGTATACCACGTATTCAGCTTGAAATTCACTTCAACATGACCCACATTTTGTGCTGACAAACAAAAACAGATTGTGCTCATTTAGTTACATAACTACCCGCTATCAGAAAACGGTACCAATGTCCGACTATTAAAAACTTGGCTAAATACGTCGCTTAAAATAACAATCTTCTTCTGCCCGGCAAAAAAAATACAAGATTGATGCCAGTTTTAGAAACTTGGCACATTGTGAACATCCCCTCTAGCAGCCACGCTTTTTGGCTGACTGATCAGCTGATCTGCTTGTGCCGATTCCTCTCCCCCCCCACCCACACTGTGTCCTCCTCTTCTCTAGCTGGACAATGAGGATGACTCTTCGGAGGCCTCAACCAGTGAGCAGCAGCCTTGCACTTCTGCTACAGCCCAGGCTGGTATGTCCAGCCAGGAGCAGAACCAGGCCGGCCCGGCGCCTGCCGCGGTAGCAGAGGAAGCATCGGGATCAGGGACTCAGGGGGAGGCAGAGGCACCTCCACCCCCTTACGCCTCCATTGACCTGGGAGCAACCGCCGCAGCGCCCGGTAAGTACGGGATTACTTCCTATTTTGTCGACGCCCAGCGTTTTCCCTACCACTATACGGCTTAGGCCCACAAGCCCTGTTGCGCAGCACCTAAGCCGAATGGCTGTAAAAATCAATGTGCGCATCAAAACTACATTACTTGATTAAATGACTCAGATCTAATGATTGTAGTTGGTACCCAGTAGACTTCCTAAGCAAGTTTTGTCTTTAATTAGCTTCTCTAGATTTTACAATGTTTTATACATAGATATGGTAATAGTAATAATGATCCAAAATGATTGGAAATTGCATTTTTCTTGAGGGAGGACACCTAAATCCCCCACCAAATATATATGCACATATGTCGTCCACCAACCTAGGGAAAACACTGCATTTTTTTTGCAGCAGCTTCGTTTTTAGTGTGGTTACATGCTTCCTAAAATAGCAAAAGCAGCAGTTTCGAGGCAACTTCTGGATGTCTTAAGTCATGAGTCAGTGTTCATTTCCATGGCAGCATTACCACATTATGGGCCGCTACTTAGCTAGATACTGCATGCGGTCCTATTTCTTCACTTTGTCTTCTCCTTCTCTGTCATTCACACAGAGACTAGTTACCGTGGTGACTTCCCAGTGCCTCCGCCCTACAGTGTCGCCACATCACTGCCGACATATGACGAAGCGGAGAAGGCCAAAGCGGTCGCCATGGCTACCTCCACTGTGGAGGTGATGCCACAGGTGAGGACAAACGCTCACACACATGCTCCTTTTGCTATTTGAAAAACACATTTTCTGTGTTTTTATGGGCTTGTTTTATCAACGTTCTTCCATAAAAGCAGCATAGATTCAGACCTGGGCTTCATTATAACATCTGCAAGTTATTCTTGTGGTGTGTGTGTAGAATTTAAGTTACATGTCCGTAGAGTGGGGTTTATCTCAAAGTATGCTACATCTAAACTACCCCAGCCAACGGATATGTACATACAAAAGACATGGTAATAATTGGTCACATCACAAGTCATTTATTTTTAGAACTGTTGGAGCATTTATCGAGATGGCAACGCCCATAAAAAGTTCTCAGGGCGAGAGAGGTCAAACGTGTTTCTCAACCCATCTGTTAACTGTGTTACCGCGTGTTTTTAATCAAACTCCTATGTACATTTTGTTTGTATCCAGGTTGAGGAATTCCCTCCCAGGGATGATTTCAGTGACGCTGATCAGCTTCGAGTTGGGAACGATGGAATCTTCATGTTGGCCTTTTTCAGTAAGTCTGTCTCATATTACCATTTTTAAAGCTTCTGTTATTTTAGTAAGTTAGTCTTAGTAATGTAGTTGCCTTTTTTAAGTTTTCCTAATCAGCCTCCATCTCTAAAAATCATTCCAATTCATCAATACCCCAGTGCTTTTATTTTGAAAATTACCATAGCATTTCTAAAATAAAATATCACAAAAAATGTAAATTCAATGCTGTTGTTACATAAATAATTGTTCCTTATTGTATCAGAAAATTAATTGTTAAATTGTCATGACTATTTTCTTTCTTTTTTGTTGTTGTTGTAAAGCAAAATGACTTAAGTGTCTTTGTGTTTGTCCCTCTAGTGGCCTTCCTGTTCAACTGGATCGGGTTCTGTCTTTCCTTCTGTCTGACCAATACCATCGCAGGACGCTACGGAGCCATCTGCGGATTCGGCCTTTCCCTCATTAAGTGGATTCTCATCGTCAGGGTATGTTGACAGTTGCTTTTTTTTTTGCAATATCAGTGCTGAATTGAATTGTAACCTTCATAAACCATTCTGAAAGTGATGATCTTTGTGTTCAGTTCTCCGACTACTTCACTGGCTACTTTAATGGGCAGTACTGGCTCTGGTGGATCTTCCTGTTGCTCGGTGAGTGTGTGTGTATATATATATATATATATATATATATATTTTTTTTAAGTTCTTTATCAAGGCATTTTGCCGACTCTTAATTGGAGATCTCTGTTGTGAGTTGAACTGTGCCTTCCCTCCACAGGTCTCCTGCTGTTCTTCAGGGGTTTTGTTAACTACCTTAAAGTCCGCAACATGTCCGAGAACATGGCCACCTCTCATAGAACACGCCTCTTCTTCCTCTACTAAAAGGTAAAGTAAAAGCTCTTCTATAAATAAAATAAAAAAATCACAATATCGCTGCTTGCTATTGGCATTGGTATGATAACCATCAGCAAATATATCACGGTATTGCAATTAAAGCTTTTAAAATGTATCATTTTTAAATGTCTGGCTAAAGACAACTTTTTCCATTGAACACAATGTATTTAATTTTCAATCACACAGCACACTGACAGGGAGAGAGGTTTCTGAACTGCACTTTCGGTCCTGTAAGACTCAAACCGCGGCGCGGTATACCCTGATACCGGATAACCGGCCCATGCCTAGCTTGCTCTAATTATTTTTTTGTGTAATTTCCCACAGGTTTCCACACCATCACCATTCCTTTCCAATGTGAAGTTCCCTCCCTTCCCCTCGAACAACCTGAGCGAGGAGCCTTGCAGTGCAGAGAGGAGACTGGGAAGAAAGGAAGGAAAGACGTAGGGAGACAGTGTTACCAGTCTCATTAAAAACATAACACGGCTCACTTCAAACTTCTGAACCGAGCCAAACAAAACGAGTCTACGATGATCTATCTTCTGGCTTCGTTTTCATTTTTCATTTTCCTTTGATTCTAAACACAGTTTGAAAAAACAAAAGCAAACAAAGCAGTCCCTCATACGTGTCAAGATGAATCTCTCAGGAGTAGGAGGGCTTTTTTCAGATACATGACCATGGTTCCCTGAGGCCAATTCAGCCTCCCATAATGAGATATCCAATATTTTAAGAGTCGCAGAGATGTTAAATGAAAACACAATGCAACTATTTCAATTAAACATTGTTGTAAATGTCAGAAACACAAAAGTTGCTCTAGTTCAATTGTGTAATCAGCTATGTTTGACAAAACCTATGTCCAGAAACATTAGGAATTTTAAAAATGGACAACATGCAAGAATTGAAAACCTACTCCGCCTTCGATATTAAAATCTCCTCTTCCAGCTTTTTCTACAACTTTTGCACATTACAATATATCTCGAGCAGTTTTAGCACTAGCTTTTCCATTCCAGATTTTTAAGTTCAGGGGATTTTGAATAAGTCTTACTGTTAAACCGTGATGTAGCATTTTTACGCCCTCGTTTACATGTGGTGTGGCCAAAGTCTGCCAACTTTAGTTGACAGTGTGCATCCTTCTAACATCAACAATTAAGAAGCCAAGAGGAAAGATGGAAGATTTTCATCTCAAGGGCACTCAAATGTGCACAAACGAGGAAAACCAGAGTAACGCAGTGAGCGGTTTACATATCACAGACCCTGATGCATTTAGTGTTTTTAAAACAAACACAATTTCCGACTCGCCCACGCTTTTTCGTGTACCGTAACACGGCAAAATATGACAAAGGACAGAAAACTGCTTGGAATAAATTGAAACTCTTGATTAATGTCAATGTTTTTGAGACAACCAATTGTTAAATTAAGCCCTGACTTTGAACTTTGGGAGTTTTGAACTTACTGAAACAGGAAACAATGATTTTTCTATTGATACTCTCTGAGCCACTGAATAGAAAAAGAGGATGCCAGGCAGTCAATGAAAGTCGGTAAAATGTGCGTATTTACTAAAAATACTAAAAAAAAAAGATTGTAAACTGAACCTAATATATGTGATACATGTGCGCAATAAGATCTCCATACATTTTAATGAAAACTGTCATGCTAAGCTGACCTATGCAGTACAGATGTTCATCAATCATGACCTTTTTAGAGGGCTACAGTTTCTCTGTTTGAATCAAAGAAAAATAAAAAGCGTCTGCCTAACTACCAAAAAACTACTACTTTATAATCTGTTTTTAACCATATGTTACAGCACGACACATTTGTCACCTTTCCTGGGCTCAGTTTATCAAAACAAGCTGCTTTTTGTTCTTCTCAAACTCCACACTGGCAAAACAGTGTCTGTAAGCTACGGAGGAGCGCAGCGAATCAGCGGAGGCTCCTTGGACAAATCAGTGTTTTTAGACTACACAGGCTGCTCTAGGCTGATCGGTGGAAAGGGGCCCAAAAGCAGGACTAAGTGGAAAGTGAGCACCTGCTTCAGGGCTGTGGAAGGGGAACTGATAGTAAGCATTTTAAATACAACTTGAGAAGAGTTGTACGCAATTCAGTTCTCTGTAAGGACCTACGTTAGTCGTGGAGTTAAAGTCCTGTGATCATGGAATAGTTTTGCCATTAGAGATTGAGATCCATCAGACCAGAGTGAAGCGGTAGTTAATTTTTTGGGACAAAGCTGACATGCCCTTTGAACAAGCTGCACAATATTTGTGTGTGTGCTGCACACATTTGCCAACACAAGGATTTAAATTACCAGTAAAGCAGAAGAAAAATGTAATAAAAGCTATTAAAATGTGACTGTTTGGGCATGTTGTGCATGATTTTGAGAAACCTAACACATGTATCTCTCTTTGAGATTTTAGCTTTTATGATTAGATAAAAATGTTCTTTTTGTGGAGCGAGAAACTTTTGGTGATGTAACATAGCTCCTATTAGAAAGGTGGATTCTGTGTGGAGGAAAACACTTTTTAACATGTGATAAACTGAGAATGACATCAGCAGCTGTTGCCAGAGGTCAGGGGGTACAGTCCAGTGGGAGTGCCGTAGTCTTTGAGCTTTTGCGCTTTGAAAATGGAGCCTGACAAAGAAGAAAAACATGTTTTTTTTCCCAATATTTTTTTCGTCATCCAGAAAACAAAATGTATATACCAGCTTATGCCAATTCATAATATTTGCACTTTGAAGAACTTCTGTACAGTTTGATTTGTGAATCTGCATAACTTGTGGTGGTAAGAGAAAAAAGAAGAAGAAAAAAATCGTTGCCATCCACGTTTTACAACTGGAATACTTAATCATCCCCGATGGATAATTTGCCTTTTGCACTTTTTATTTTTCAATAATAATATTGTTATTGTGTGTCTTGTTTCAGCGCTTTTAGCCTACTGTGACAGTTTAAGTATTGCCCAACTTTTTCATGCTTTTTTTTTCTGGTCATATCCAACTAAAGCCTATATATATATATTTTTTTTTTGCAATATCAAGGTCTTTCAACAAATTAAAGCTCTGCTGCATGATTTATCCACCTGAATGAGTGGGGTAGAATTAATCTAGTACAATTACATTTCTTTGTAAATAAATAAATAAATAAATAAATAAAAAATGGGAAGGCAGCCAAACTATTTTTTTTGTCTTAAGATAATTCTTGTAATGTCTTCTGAAGCGGTTGTTGTGCATTTATCGTAACTGGAATGAAATTGACAAATGATTTCTTGCAAAAATGCCAATAAAGTTCAAAAGCCTGTCGGTTACGTTTTACTCTTTTTTCTTTTTTTTTTTCTTTTTTTTTTGCACTTAAAACCTGAATTTTGTAAGTGTAACTCACAAGCAAACTAGTATTAAGATCATGGAGACTTACTGGCTATCATCCAGCCAATCATCAGGCTCTTAGTGTGAAACTGACCCTGAACCAGCTTCCCGGGCCATTCTCTGTCGCATTATCTCCCCCCCGGGCCTTCTGTTCATAGCTCAATAAAGAAGAAAATATAATATTCAAACAATAACTATGTGAAGTAAAAAAAAAAAAAAAAAGCCCTGAAATGCATGTGTGTTATCTTTATGGCATTTGGGCACGCATTAACTGTACCACTAAGGGCAAAGAAAACATTAACACAAGGAAAGCCGTGTAGATGGCGAGGGGAAGCTTCAGACAACACGGCTTCAGTGCCTTTAAGAAAACAAATAAGAAATGATTACTTTGATTTATGACCAAATACTAAGAAACTAATGATGTTCCCGTACGCCTCAGATGCACTTCAGATACTAAGATGATGAACATTGCTCATATTCATTCATTTACTCAGTCATTCAACCTTTAGTCATAATCGGGAGATCATTGAGGGACAGCCCTCCTTTTAAATGTCCTCAAGTCAATTACAAAGACATAAACAGAACACGGATAATCCAATCATAGGAAACATATAGAAAGACAATAGAACATTCTGAACTGGAAAATGATGTAATAAACAAATTAAGATGATACGGATGCAAAAGAAAGTGCAACTATGTGAATCAGGTACAAGTAGAAGTTTGCATGTTCCAAAGCAGATTTCTAAATTATCTAAGAGGTTGTACTTTGTTCCAGGAGTCGGGGTGCACTAAAACTAAAAGCAGTCTTTTCAGACCGAGCTTGTGGAAAATGAAGCAAAAGCCTGTCAGCAGTCTTATAATGTCCCTCTGAGTGACAGAGACGTCCTGTAAGGTAGAGCCTTGTAGATAAAGAGATACCAGTGAGTGTCACATCTTTCTTGGAGAGAAGGCCACCCATTACTTTCACATCAAAACGATGACGTGTGTGACAGGCCTGACTGGTTATTAGTCACAATGTCCACTAGATGGAGACAAATACTGCTACTGACACTACTGTGATGGTTTCATTAGCAGCTCAGTACACATTCTGTATTTGGGTCAAAGCTGCTATCACTGGCGAAGCTCTTTAACTTAAGTATGTCCTTCTTTATGCGTGTCTTTGGGTTTTCTGTTAATTCATTGCTTCATTCAATTCATGAGCAAACTTCAGGACACTCATGGGTCATCTTTAGCCTCTTTTCCACCAACAAGATCCTTGTTTCTCTTTGCTGAGATAAAAAGGAAATGACGGTAGAGGTTTTTCATCTGAAAACCTTTATATTCAGTTTAACTTTAGTGAGTATTGAGGCAAAGGGACTCGTCAACTATATGCACGAGGCTGCAGTAATATTGTCAAAGTCTGGGAGTGAGGGACCAGCGTGAGATAATTTCAGTTGAAAGGCTCTCACTTCTTTGATGTCAGCTTTATTATCTATTAAAAGTAAAAGCATTCCTGAAATATTGATTTAATACCTCTTATCCCATTTTATTATACAGCTCCTGTTTCATTGATGATCGGATATCTTATATCTATGATTTAGTCTCTCCAGAAGTCTGTTGTGCTGCTACACTGGTGATTTGTGACTCATTTTTTACTCTTGTCATTTTATTGAAGTTTAAATGGTGGTGCGACCCAACCACTGATCCGAGTTCAGCAGTCCAGCTCAGAGAGGCTTGATAAATATAAGCCAGGGGCTCTTTAGCACTGCTTTGGGAGTGCTTTTTGCTCTCTGCTAGATCAATGTCCACACAGCCCAGTGCCTCAGGCTATTAACTAGGCCCTCTGTCCTCACACAGCTGCCCATGTTAAAATCTAAAAGCTTGGTTTTATGTCAGAAGACACCACTGGTCAGAAGGCAGAAACATTACTAGGGCATTGAGGGGCTCTCTGTCAGCTCAAGATTGCGCCAAACTAGACAAACTGCGCTCAAAATAACATTTTGGTTGCAGCCTAAAATAGATCTGATTCAAAAACTATTTAGAATCAGAGTAGTGGAAACTGTGTTTGACACGTGCAATATTTATCGGTTTTAGTATCTGGAAGTGTAGCGCCAAACATTTATCTGATGAAGGTTGGCAAATTGCAACCCTTCAGGTTATCCCGCAGGAAGGTTGTTCAGCTCGGTGGCAAGTGTTTGTTTTTCCGACAAGGGCCCGGTTAGGGCCACTCACAGACTGATGGCAGCTTTAATGTAGAGCGCTAGTTTCTGTGATAACAGAATTTTATTTAGTTTTTACACTGTGCTCCCTCTGTATACTTTGTTTCCTTTTTTTATTTCATTCCATTTCATTTCATCTTTCTCTTGTTTTCAATGATGTTAATCTGGATTTTTGACCAGAGTGTCGTGAATTAGCTTCAGCTAAAAACACTATGATCAGATGACTGTGAATACTTATCCATGTTTTTTGTAATTATACCTATCTAAATAAAGCTTTAATACTACCAATACAACTACTACTACTACTACTACTACTACTACTACTACTAATAATAATAATAATAGAATCACAAATGGAATTGCGAAATTAAAAAATAAATAATTATAAGACAGATTCCGTAGTGCTGTAAACTAAGCCAGTGCTTAAAGCTAACTGGAGATTTGAAAAACGTTTTAAACAGAGCAGCCCCACTGTAACTGTAGTTTTAATACAAAACTTCCTTCCAATTGGTTTAGGCCTTAGGTGGGGGGCAATTTAGGTCCGGTGGGCCACCAGGCTTGCAATACACTGGGGGAAACCCTGCTTAAAATTTAAACATTTACAGCCTATTCCCCTGAAGCAGCTAAGTGAAAGCTTCATGTGTATCTATGGATTCATACAGAGTTGTACCATCAATCAAGGCCTGCAATAATGTTCTCCACAATGTCTTTTCATCAAAAACCTGTCCGTATTTTTTATTATTATTTCAGTTCAAAAAATCTAGTTCCATGTAAACAAGACTAGGAGTTAACTGCCATGCTTGCAGCTTTGTGAGTTTTTTGGCCAGGGGCCCTGTAGAAAGGCAATTTTCTATGGGCCCCTCCCTGCATCCATAACTGTTCATGCTAGTACCTTTTTGGGCCCTCCTCACATGAGGGTCCTGGGTACTCAGTCCCTTTTCCACCCCCAGACCGACGCCCCTGTTTCTGGCACAGCAGAGCTTTGTGATAAATGCTAACATATGCATGCTAAGCTGCTTATAACGACAATGCTTGCATATTAAGCAAGTATAATGTTTACCATGTTCACCATCTTATTTAAGCATGCTAACGTTTGCTAATTAGCACCAAAACAAACTGCAGAGTGGTAATAGTGTCATTCCATGTTTTACCACAAGGAGGCAGTGGTTGCACACGTTCCCTTCACCTGGGGGGGGGGGGGGGGGGGGGGGCGGGTAAGTAAAACCACAGACTTTATGTTGAGGTTTGGCTCCAGTGGAGATGTTACAGGTTAAGTAAAAGCGGCATGAGGTTCCTGTGATCGTCATGCTCTGCAGGCTCTGATCTTTATAGAAGAATAAAGAATAAAAATCAGGGATCCAGATCCAATTTATCCCATTGCTCTCTGCACCTCAGTGTAAGGGATGACAGTGACTTCTGGCAGTTTCATTCATCAAATGGAGATCAATACCGTTTGATCATGTTTTAGCCGGTAAACAAAAGTGCAGGAATCTGGACTCGTGACCTCACTCAAGACTCGACTTGAGCACTATCCGTTCTGTGAGGAGGGCCTCTGCATGTGCCACACCACGTTTGCCTGTTCACAGAGAAACATGTGAAGCTACAAGCTGTCTCCTGCCTCCTGACAGACTGGGCTCAGGTGTTGCACTTCCCTTCCTGTGTAAATTATACACCAGGTTTTGATAGGTGTCACATTAGACACAGGATGTTGCCCCCCCCCCCC
>NC_045756.1:4540545-4573819 GCF_008692095.1 Etheostoma spectabile
ACAGCTATGCGAGCTGTCAGAACTGACTCTACAACGACTTGTCGACGGCACCACAAAGCCATATACACTTTATATTATGGATTGCTGTCAGAAATAGACAAAAGGTTTTCGACGCAGTCAGTTCAAATGGTGCCAAATACAGTATATTCTTTATCTTAGATGTAAAGAATCATTTAAAAAAACTAAATTCTACATAGGTTTTCTGAAATAACCACGAAGTCCTGCGGTGTTAATGTAGCTGAAAACCATGGTAACAGAGAAGCACACTGAATAACAATCAGTGTCCGAGATGTTGGACTGAAAGGATAATAATAATAATAGTAATAATAATGTATAATGTATTCTTTATCCCACAAGGGGAAATTACAATTTACACTCTGTTGTTATTACACATAGGCCTGAATCACACACACGTGCTCAGTACTTATACATGCACTAAATGGGGAGATGTCAGAGTGGGGGGGCTGCTCATGGAAAAGTAGTCAAGTAGAAGCCTCATTGCTCTGGGAAATACTGTAATGACCACTTTAAGATATTCTGGGAAGTGTCTACTTATTGCTGATATTAGTCTTTAAGTAAAGACTGCAAAAAATAAAAATAAAAAAGAGGAAAAGAAAGAGGAGCTAACGTTTAACAGAGAAGCCTATTCACATAATGGGTTTATGTTCCCCACACGCCTACCCGCCTTCCCTTGGCCCCAATCTGGCCTCCTCTTTTTTAGAAGGCCTTAATGACTGACCCATTTACATAACTCCCTTCCGGTTTGCAAATGTTTTCCTTTATGGGGCCCTCTCCTGTCTCCAAACTAATTTTTTCTCATCCTTTCTCGCTATCCGCCTCTCTATCTGAAAGCCTCTCGCCCACGTCCTGACCAGGTGGAGCCTCGTCAGGGTGTACTTCCAGCCCAAAGCAAACTCTGTCACATGCAGAGAGAGAAAGGCAGCCAGGGAACTGCACTGATAATCTCTGTCAACAGCATATCTGATGCCCTGGGCTGCCTAGCTACTACCGAGTGTGTGTGTGTTAAGGTGAAAACCAACTAGTGAAGTGTGTGTCTACTTCACCACACTTGTCTTGCAGCTTTCTGTGTTTCTTCATAGCAAACAGCTTGCCTTAGCATGTATGTTAAGTGTAATAGTTTCAGAAAAAAAACAGTGATCAATGAAATGACTTAAGGCACTTGTGGGAGGATGGGTCCAAAACATTCCAAAAATAGTTAGACATAGATATTTTGGAAAATATGCCTTGTTGCTTTCTTGCTGAGAGGTAGATGAGATGATTGAAAACACTCATGTGTGTGCCTTAACTGTGGAGCTAGCACAGAGAGTCAATTTGCTTAGCTTAGCTTAACAATTGGAAACAGGGAAACAGCTTGCAGGCTCTTCAAACTTTTAAAAACACCTACAAATACTGAAAACAGCGGGCCGGGACACAGACAGTTCACTAACACAGGAAATACCCATGTTTTCTCACAGCCACATCGACACATTGTCACTCCCGTCTCGTAAAATATGGAAGTCAGGTGCCTTTGTCATTATTATTGACACTTAAAGTCTTTTTTAGCATCTTTATCTAACTGCGCTTGGTCGGGACTATTGGCGTCTCTTTTTATGCTGTTATGTTAAGGAAAAGGTCGTGGGGGGGCTGACGTTTCCGTGGCACGTGGTAAGAACGGGATGGTCAAAGAAGAAAGTGACTTTAGGAAATGTGCCACGCGGGAGACAACCCCCGGTTGTGTTTGACCCATCCACCACCCCAACAAACAAACCAACCAACCAACCTCCCTGTGCCAAATTTCTGCCTTACATACTACTCGCTAAACCCCATGTAGCTGCTGCTCTCCCCAGTACGTATTACATTTGTATTTGTTTGCGGCTATATTAATGTTCTGAATATCTAATACAGCCCCTTTAACATAATATATCTTATTCAATCCGTACACATACCAAAATGTGTAAATAAGAAGTTGATGGAACTATTGCCTGGTAACCAGTCACCAGGTTTAATGCCTTCCTGGAAAGAAAACCTTAGTGGTGTGACAGCTTCCCTATCACACTTAATAAGTGTGATAAGATGAATTGGAAATGTACCAACTTTAATAGACAACCACTGAAGTGATCCGATCATACACAGAAGCGTACTAAATGTCGATGCATCAGCCTTGTAAAACCACAAAGACTTTAACTCTTTCCATACACAGATGGTTTTGTGTTTGAGCTTTCACCCACTGCAAATGCATTACAAATGATCATGTTCTGAAACTGTCTCCTGGCTCCAGCTTCATATTTGATGGACAGATGGTATTGATCAACCCATGTATAGATCGTGTTAAGAAGGCTCAAAATGTTAAACTATTCCTTTAAGTTTCTGCTTAATCATTCCTCTATTGTTTCTGTAAATTTACACTCATTCCACCACTGAAGCCTTTCAAACGCCCACACAAAAGCAAAGCTTCTTAACCCTGTGGCATTAGGTGAGGAAATATGTAATCTCTTTGGCACAATGCAGCGCTGCTTTCAAGTGGGCACGAAACATGGTGCTGCGGAAGAACAGAATGGCTGTGTGATCCGCTTTTTGGCATTCGCGTGTACACACGTCTCTTTCATTTAGGAGTCACTACAAACAGCAGGGCCTCGGGGCATCTTTCATACATACAGGACGAATGGACACACATACCTGTCTGTTATTGAATGTCAAGCATGGGACTGTGACATTTCACAAGCCTGCACGCACACACAACACACCCCTCCAAACACACATACATGCACACAAACAGGGATTTTTAAGGCATTTCCCACAAATGTGAAACCACCTCTGTGGCCTGTGGGTTATCTCTTTAAAAAGAACAAGGAATTTGTCAATGGGATGCAAAGTCTTTAACCAAATATTGTATAATGAATACTGTGGGGTAATTCTTTGAGGGTGGGTTGTCCTGCGCTGGCAAGCTTATTTCACTTCTTTCCGGGAATTGTCTAAACTTTTTTGTATAATCCTGTCAGGCCAACCCCACCCATCTGGACCCAGAATAGACTCAAAAAGGACTAAAAAAAGAATTTACCCCATATCTTTAAAGACACACTGAAATATAAAAACCCAGGTCCCTGTTGTTATATGCTAAATATACTGCATGTCAAAATTGTATTTTTTACAATAACAAAATTCCTCTCTTATTCTTCTTGTACAAAGTTAAAATATTGTTGATGACTGAGTGGATTTTATCTTATCAAATATGAAGCCACTAACTAACCCATGCACTTAGCTAACGTGTGAAACTCTCTTTAGTAGCTTGCGAAACAGTATGGCATAAAGTGGTCTTAAAAGGTCATAACAACGTCTTTTTGGGCGAAAAGCATTGTTCACGTTTGTGGAGAATGTGGTTGAGGTGTGTGCACAGTTTTATGGGAAGAATTGTGCAAGTAAATGTGCAACAAATCCACCAAAACAACGTCATTTGGCTAATGAAGGGCCAAAACAGGTGACACTCAGCCTCAGCAGCACGTATAACCTACACCCAAAGTGACATCTCTTTGCTCAAAGACAGCAGTTCGTCCCACACTGAACAACAAACCTGTCTTTCTCATGTTTTGTTTGACTTCTGCACCATTTATCCCTTGTTCCCATGCAGGACTGTGTTTCTGGAACAACACTTATACTATACACACACACACGCAGATGCACACTGGTACAAGCTCAACGTCAGCAAATATTGACATATTCTCCCGTGGATGCCGCCTCAGGTCTGCCAGTTGAGGAATAATATCCAAACGATGCTACAGCTCAATAATCTGGACACATTTTACAGAAGTCAATGTCCAGGTTGTATCTTGTTCCCAACAACAACGAGAGCTAATGTTAAAGGCAAAGAAAAACTGCTTAAACCAGGTATTCCACCGGGTGTTCCAGCATTTTTTCTATCCAATCAGTTATTCTTATTGTAAAGTAAAATGATAACCATGCCAAAAATAATAATATAGTAGAAGTAAACACACGTGTCAACATTCTTCATTTGTAGCAAATTTAGAAATAAATGCCATTTTCTGTGCCCTACATTCACTGAACCTGGCAGTAGGATTTCATTCCCGAGGAATTGACACAAGGATTAATCTTGTTTCTTATTTCCAGTGTGCAGTCTGTTTCAGTCTCTCAGTGTTTTGCTTTCATTTTCTTTCTTTATGAAAGCTGAAGAGCTGAGCTCAAGCATGTAATAAGTACCCATGCTAACAATAATAGAGCATGGTATGAAATTGACTATAGAGGGTATTCAGTGTTCAGTTATATTTACACTAATGCAATTGACTCCACTTATAAAAGACGAGCTGCTGCAGTTCATTTGTGATTTCTGATTTGCAACTAAATAAAATTTTGATGGGCAAATTACTGGAAATAATTTCACGATATTGTGTGTGTGACACATTCAAGCAACGGCAACTGATAAATAGGTTTGAACAGAGTTATCCTCCTCGTACGCAGCTATAGTGAGGCTTGTAAAGATGCAAACGTGCAAATGGGATGGTGTGAGGTGGCCTGTTGGTGAAAACAATAGTCGTTGTGTTCACCAGGAGCAGGGGGTGCGGTGAGAGGCAGAGAGGGTAAAGAGCGTTGCCCATGTGCTGGAAAACAGCAGGAATTTGCATGTATATCTGCAGCATCTCTCATACAGCCATAGACTGCTTGCTGCGTTGACAAAAATCTTCCATCTAGTGTCTACAGAGCAGCCCACTTTATACCTGATGACATTTCAAGTTTCGAGTCTGAGCTCTCTGGTTTCCGGAGAGACCTACATTCCCTTTAACTCCTTCATGTGTGGAGAGCTTTGACACGTGGAGTCGTGGAACTCCTGGAGAGCGACCTCTTCGTATTTTCACAGTAAACAGCCCTTGCAAAAGCTCTCGCTCCCTCTCCTACGTCTCCGAACAGTGGCCTCCTTTCAGGGCCATCACTTAAGGGCCCTATTAATAATTTGACAAGTTTTCTCAAAGATTAATTACAGCCAGCTTCGAGGCTGCAATTATGCAGGGTGGAGAGACTCTGTAAACCTTCTCCAGCTCCATTTCCAGGCCCAATTTTCCACTTATCAAGATGTCAATGTGGAGGAGAGGTTGTCTACAGTCTCTCTGATGCAAAGATCCCTATTACTTGGAAGCAATAAACAGCATTTAATGGCAAATGCTCTCCAATCCGCTTGCAGACAGATGAAATTGAACGCTGGACTGGAGTCAACAGGGCCAATCTTTAAAGGCAATGACAAAATAAATTGGGACCTGGTTGCCTTAAAGTCAGGAAAATTGTAAATTGTCAAATTAGTTAGGATGATAGTGCTAAGATTAGTGCTTTCACTTGACATGACAGCTGTGCAGGAAGTGTAATGAGGGTCAATGTACAGCAGGTAGAATGTTTGCTATGCTCATCATTGTAGTTTAGCAAACATTTGCTAATTAGCACAGAACCAAAGTACAGCTGGTGGTAATTAGTTCAGCAGGCATGAGGTCATGAATTTGACCTGGGGATGCACAAGAGAAAAAGTTAGGAGATCATCAACGTCATTAGGATTCATCCTCCGGAGACCATTCAAGTGAAGAAAAAAAAAAACCATGGCAATCCATCTAATAATTTTCCATACATTTCACTAAACTCCCCCGAAAATGTCAACCTCATGTTGGCGCTAGAAGAGAAGTCAAAGGATCACCAAAGTTGTTAGGGTTCATCTTCTGGGAAACATCAATGTCTGTAAGAAATTTAATAGAGATTCAATCTATTTAAAAAAATGTATCAGTCTAGACCAAAGTGGTGGACCAACAGACCAACATTGCCATCACACTCCAATTAAATAAATATCCGCTGCTCTCAGAAACCAGTAGTTTAAAGAAAAAAGTGTAACAAAACATCAGCCAAGACTCCAAATTTGTAGTATTGATATACCATTGGTGACTTGGTGAATTCCATCATGAAAGGCAACTTCTAGTGGTTCTTTGCGACAAAGTCATGCACTCAAACACTCAAAGCATTCAAAGCAGTGCTGGAGTTTGACCTACTTCTGGCTCTATATGATGAAGTGTTGAACTTGTGACTGCTGGGTGAGGTGACAAGTAGCAGCCAGACACCATACATCACCACCGAAGAGTGGAAGGCTCCTGTCCTCCACAGCAGATGGTTGGTACCAAGCCAGCCGGCATGCGCTTGAGTGTGTTCGTGAGTGTGAGTGTGTGTTTGTGTGTGTGAGAGGGAGAAAACAATGCAGTGAGTGTCTGCATGCTATGGTCTGCCAGAGATAAGAGCCACCTGCCTGTCCCATTCTCCCCTCTGCTGAGTTCAAACAGAGCCCTCAGTCTTACTACACCTCATATACATTACTTCACCAATGATGCATGCACACATGAGTTATCAAGGCAAATAATTCGGGGTGTAAATATTAATTGTCCCATGAAAAAAACTTTCTGTGGACAAGGCTATTCATCTCATGTGGAAAAATATTGAAAATCTGAGATTTTGTTAAGCAGTGTTGGAATAAAGAAAGACTAACTACTGCTAACTTTTAAGAATAGAATCCTCATATCTTGGTTTTAGGATTTAAATACCCTCCTCTTTGTGTTGCATGCTGAAACATCATCACGTATGTATGCAGTCAGTGAGAAAGAGGGGGACGGAGAGGTGATCTCCGAGCACAAAGCCCAGATTGTTCCTCCTTGCTGTCTGTGCGTGATAACAATGAGCCATTCATTTGCCCTGCAATGGGCCCTAATTAATTCCAACTCTACATTCTGACCTACAATCTCCCCCTGCTCATCCCTTGTTTTCCCCCGGATCCATCAATTAATGCATCCTGCCAGATGACTTCACCCTCTTTCTTCAGCTTCACTTTCCTCCTATTTTGTCAAAACTGATAGTTTACCTCTGCGCCTGGCCAAATGTCATCACAGGCGATCCCGAATTACAAGCCAGTGTTGAACTACGTTAGAAAGATCTCTGCTGCATATTCTTACACAGCTACTGTACATATCAGAACAGAACATTGACATTTCACCGTATTAAGTTCAGCTAGTCATTTTTTAACTTTTTTTAATTCTAAAGGCGTGGCGTTAAAGACTGACATGTACCAATCATACTCCACATCACAAACTAAATTCTGCTGCAAACGGTTAGAAATACACCACCACACAACAAAAATAGACCAAAGGTTTTTTTTATATTTCATTTTGTTTCACTCATTAAGTACACACAAGAGCTAAAAGAGCATAAGAATCTGATGTTTACAAGGACAAACCCACTTAAACCTTGGCAGCATCACCTGCATCTGAGTTGAACATTGCAGGTATCGGGAAAGTGGATCTTCCCAGTTTTTTTCTATGTGAGTGGAAATCCCATCCCACACTCCTCTTTGAACACAACACACACAACACACACAACCACACACACACACACACACACACACACACACACACACACACACACACACACACACACACACACACACACACACACACACACACACACACACACACCAAAATGGTCTTTGCGTCAGTCCCGCCCCTGCTCTCCCCTGATAAACAGAGCTTGGCACTGTTTCCTTTTTCTGCCCTACATCCGAAGTGCGATGAGCGAAAGGAGAGGTGAGCTGAATTAGGAGAGCGGAGGGAGAAAGGGAGTAGGCTGACACAGAGAGAGAGGAGAGAGAGAGAGAGAGAGAGAAAGAAACAAAGAAAAAGAAAAGAGAGAGAGAGAAGAGAGGATGGAGCATAGAGCCATGGTAAGGGGGGGTTGACATGGAGACACAGAGAGAGGCGAGAGAGGGATATAGGAGGGGAAGGCATGAATGGGGGAGGAGGAAGGGAAGGCGTCTGTGGTGGGGGCACAAAAGAAGAACAGAGGCTGCTTTGTCGATAGCAACAGCAAACTTTACGGCAATCATTTGCGGGAGTGTGTGTGTGTTGTGTGACTATGTGCCGAAGTGGGCCACAACGGCGTGTGTGTCTGTTTGAGGCTAAACATGAAGGAGCCGCGGTCCGCATCTTTCCAAGAAACACATGGAAACAACACACACACACACACACCCCACACACACACACACACAACACCACACCCACACACACACACACACACACACACACACACACACACACACACACACACAGGATATTGGGTTGGTATCATGAAGCTTAGCTTGGCAGACGTAGACCAGATCCTTGATAAGTAACTTCCTCTTTTGCACAGAAGGGATTTAAGGTGGCCAACAAAAACAAGTTTATGGACAGTATTTTTCTGGCTATAAACAATAGGCCATGAAATTATTCCTTGGCTAAACATCATATTTGTAAGATCATGCCAAAATATGGTTGTAGCTTTTTATATAGTCTGTTTTTCTATTGTGCTTAACTTTATATGTTGATATGCAATTTCAATCCAAAACGTTTGCTTGGTTTTCTTTTCAAAGGACAGAGACAGGACTGATTTCACAGCTGAGATCTTGTTGGACAGCTGTTTAACCCCAAGAACGAGTCAAGCATCAAAACACTGGATCCTACAATTCCCACAATGCAGCTCAACAGGATCTTTCGAACTCCATGTCTCCAGTTTTCAAGGTTTTCTGTCACATTTTTGAAGTATCACGACTGACTCAAAGTCACATCATCAAGTTTGAGAAATGACACTATTTGGGAGGTTAGGGAAACTGTCGCCATGGCAACTACTATTTGGTTACAGTCCTCAAACTAAAACTCACTCACCAGTAGAGGTACATTTCCATTGCAAATTAGTTTGAAGAGGAAATGGATCTATTGTTCCTTTAACTCAACAGTATCTCCAGAACTCTGACCCTACATAACAAAGTGGAAAGTCTGTCATAAGATGCATTTTTATTGTAGAACAGCACCCTGCAGTCTTATCTGGTTGTTGTATTTTAAGTCCAGCAAAAGGTTGTCCTGGCTGTTTTTTTGGTTGGAAAATGACAGTACCTCTACCTCGAGGGACTGTAAAACAAATAGTGCTACTGTTTTCATGTCAGTGGCAGAGCTAGAATTTTAGAAAAAATAAGGGGACAAAGTTGCTATACTCAAAAATCAAGGTGAACATCTGGGTTTGGGAGAAATGATGACATAATGAAACTTATGCTAATTTCTTATCCAATCAGCAATGAGTTAAATGATGATGGTAACAGTGTAGATTGGGCTACACTTTAGCCTCTTAGATGTTTAGGCTTCTTAGATGTTACCTTTTGTGTTGTAAACACCTAAGCCTACTCTTAAACCTTTTGCATCTTGTCTTGTAACTGGCAAGTAAGTGGAATTATTAGTGGTTGATTGTGTCGAGGACAAGGGCAAGGTAAAGCTAAAACCGAGCCTTCACGTGGTAATTAGTAAAAGTTAGCTAAAAATAATGGATAGTGTTGAAACACTCCAAGTCGTGGTACTAATATAAGCGATGGTGTTCAATAACATCAGACCCAAAAAGTTGGGAACAACAGATACAGAATAGTAAATGTGCAAGCTGGCATCTGTTAACCTCAGCAACATTTTGAGCTGATTTAGGCAAAAAAAACAGGCTTAAATTTACAAGGGCGTGTAAGTTTGTCTAGGAATTAAAAAATGTCCCGACTCCTGCTCTTATCAAATGCAGAATTTATCACACAACCGCTTTTGCTTTCTGTCTGTTCTGTGAATGCAGCCACTGAACCTGCCCACAGGCGTGGACACCTATTAGTCCACCCAACAGCGTTAAATAAGCAAAACTCAAGTAGCCATGATGATTTCATTGGCTGCGCCCTGTGCCGAAAAGGGGACTTTATGTAATCTGACACGGCTACTCAGATTTTGATAAATGAAATGCAGTTATTGTGGTGCATTTGTTTTGCTGTTGCGTCATGAATTGCCTCCATTGTCAATTGTAGAGGGAGTGAAGTTATTTATGATGTCACAGTTTTACGATAAAGTAATATAAAACAAATGCTTATTTAAAGTTGTTAATGTGATTTATCTGATCGCTGGGTTGAATAATTTCCCTCACACTCTTGACCGTCACACTGAAAGTTTCTCTGAGGGCCCCATTCATCCTCCTGTCCTTGTGTGTTACAGCCGAGGCCTGGCTACAACCATGCCTGGGTAGTACAGTGTGTGTGTGTGAGAGAGAGAGAGAGAGAGAGAGAGAGAGAGAGAGAGAGAGGGTACACACACTGAGTTTGAGTTTGTAAGGGTCTCTTTCTTCAGGGTCATTGAGCGCAGGTGACCACAGGAAGTTGTTTTCCAGAGCTTTTCCAGTGGTGTGTGTGTGTGTGTGTGTGTGAGAGTGTGTTCAGCTTAGGGCTGTCTCACCACAGGAACTTCCTCTTTGGGCAAACACACACACACACACACACACACACACACACACACACACACCACACACCTGCGCACACAAAATTCCTAAAGGACCAGCAGTCTCATGTGTGTTCAATCCAGTGTTGGTGTCAGCACGTGTGAAGGAAAATCAATGTTAATGGTGGTGTGTTCATGAGACCTTGGAAACTTTGAGCATTGATTTTGACTTTTGCTTTGATAGTATATGACACAAAGTTGATTTAGTGTGAGCGGTTGAGACATCACAGGAAGCACATTGCTCTCACTGGCTGGTTTTGTAAGGTTTTTGTGCAAAACTGCCACCTTTCCATGTCTTGCTTTGTACATCTGGAAAACTCCTGGATTAGATTTTGCCTTATCAAAGCAGTCCAATATGGAAATTTGTCCCTAAGAGCTGCGCTTCTGTGTTCCTTAAACGGTTAAGTCCTTCTCCGTCATGGCAGACGTGCCTCGTTATTTTGATAGGCAACTTAACTAGCAGGAAAGTGCCACACTTCTACACCAAATGAGCTCAAGCGTGACTGTTTTCTATATTAATCAAGCAGGCAATCCAAGCTGAAGGAATTCTATTGTTTTTGGATCTGGGCCAGCTACTTCTTAAGACGCCTCGCAGTGAAATGACATGTTAAGTGTGCGGCATGTTTTCTCTAACTTAGGGGTCTCTGCAATGAGGCAATCTCTGTCTAGTGGCCTACAGCGAATCAGTGATGGAATGTACAGTAATTTCTGTAAACACATACTTGAACTTACTTTCTTTCAGAACAAAATGCACTTCAGCATTGCAAGAGCTTCACACACAAACTTAAATTCTCACATTTTTGTAAGGAAATAGGCACTGTAATTATACTGCAGCTGTATTTTTTCAAAAGAGGATAAAAAGCCTTTATTCGGACATATTAGGGCAAATGGCATCCAAGCTGCATGCCACTGGGTGGAGGTTTCCCATGACATAGATTGAGTGACATCTGAGGACCGGCACTGACTGATTGCTATTCTCTTTCAACAAGCCCAAATAGTGTTGGTTATGTGTGGTTAGTTATTTAAGATGCCTGTTCCTTTTTAGAACAATATTTGGGAATATTGAGGGAAGTATAAATTTCGCTATAAAAAAAAATAGAAGCTAGCTAGCTACCATTTTTCGAGTGGTAGCTAATTAGCCTAGTTTCAAGCACTGGTTCCCTCTAGACACTACTTTTCGTTCATGTTATTTCAACTCCTGCTGAGTCATCAGCAGCTCCCACACACTCAGTGTTGTGTTTGTTCTGCATTACTGAAAGGACAGGGTCTAGCTAGCATTAGTCATCTCTTTCTTGGGTCCAGTGGGGATGGCAAGTGCCGAGACTGTCAAAACTCAGAGAAACATCCTGTAACTTTAGCACTCCTTACCAAATGATTTCAATCATGATGCAGAGTTACGTACTGAGTCATTGGAATAACGCATGGAGTCACAGAGTAATGTACAAAGTAATGTACGGAGTCGCATAGTAACGTACGGTCATTGGTACAACATAGGCTACAGAGTTACAGAGTAACGTATCCTGACAGAGTAAGGCATCCTTTCTGAAGCTTTAATAGGAATTTTACACACAGTACACATTCTCCAAATTTTATTTAATATTACTTCCTACATAAGCCACATATTTCACTCTGTGACAAATGGAATTGATGAATTTCTGACATCTTGCGATACTTTAAGGCAATGTTTCCCAAACTTAGGGTCGGGACCCAAAATGGGTCGCAGACCCGTTTTATTGGGTCGCCAATTGGCAGAGTAAAATGCATATCAATCTTATGAGAATGAGCGTTCTTTTATGCTACACTGGTCTGTTCAGCTCAGAAACTGTGGGTTTCTCTCTCTCTCTCTCTCTCTTCTCTTATCCTAGGAGGGGATAAGAAAACGAGTTGAGAAAGCGGTGAGACACAGAAAGGAGGATAGAGACCTTTTCTGTTTTTGTTTACTTTTATAATGGAAGAAATATACTTCATATACATTTAAATTTGTGGTTTGTTCCGTCTTTTGTCCACAGTTTAAAAATGTAGGTGTTACCATGATTCATGGTGTATTTTTGTAAATTTGGGTCCCGGGGAGACACCAAATTTCTCTTTCGGGTCTTGAGCTGAAAAAGTTTGGGAACCACTGCTTTAAGGTAATCAAAGAAAGAGGTATTTTTCTTCACAGCGTTGCAACCCTGTGTTCTTGTTGCACATTTGCATCCAAAAGCTGCACGGCCCGCTGCCTCTAAATATTTTATATCATGACTGCAAAGCAGCATGTTTCTCCAAACAGAAGAGCCTTTATCTTGTGAAATAGTGCACCTGTGCCCGTTGCAGAGTGGATAGTTTTGGCAGAAAGCCTTTACCTCTCTTACATGCCTCTCTGTCTTGTCACTGGCTGTTTGGAATCCAGAGGAATCCCAGGTATGCCGACAATCTCTGCAGCCATTGACAAATTTCTGTCTTCAGGCTGGGGAAACATGCACACATACGTGCTCCCGTGTGCACATAACGAACACACAGATGCAAACACACACCTCCACCACCTTGGCTCGGCTTGACTGTCAATCGTCGGCTTGTCAATGCGCCGCACCTGTGAATGGTAACCAGAGCCTGTGGCTCGGAGCGCTCTCATAGCTGCCTGACACACTCAAGAGATCAATTTCCTCCAACAGAGAGAACATCGGGAAAGTACAACGTTTGACTTGGATTTTAGCATGCACACTGTAATTAACCTTAACATAAAAATACACATTTGGCTTTAATATAATTTTCAAAAATGACATCAGTGCAAATATTCATAAAAATCAAAACCAGAAAAGGACCTCAAATAGGAAAGAGGTGTCTGGGCCGTCGCTCAGTAAAGCATTTTGCCATTTCCTTTGCAACATGTACACGCACGCATTTTGTGGTTAACACTTTGAAATTACGAGTTGGAGTTGTCAGAAGCAACAGTATAAAGCCACAGTTCACCTGCACTCTGATTGGAACGTTCATCCACAGAGCTTAGATTTAACCAGTTTCCAGGACATTACACCTCTCTTTTTTTTTACGGTAAAGTTATTCTTTCATGTACATTAAATGCATATATTTAGTCACTGAGTCTCAAAAAAATACCAATGCTAACCATACAGAATTGTTTTTTTCGCTACCAGTTTTTACCACTTTGACTTACAGTATTATACACAAAGCAAATGACCATTTTTTTAGCACTGAAAACATATACAACACAATAGGTCAACAGTCTATGTGCGTATCCAAACTATAAGTATCATCGTTAACTTTAGCGAAAAGCGGCAACCAGTTTTCCCATAAACTTTTGCTTTCAAAACAAAACCAGTAAAAAAAAGAAATTGTGCTCCCTCTGCCTTTCTTAGAACTTACTTATCAAATACAAACACATGCCTGGAGGGCTCAACTGTATTTGAGTATTTCACATATAATGGCACATTGTAGTTCAGTGCATCCAGTCTTAGTTACAGTCTTTTAACAAACCCAACGCATCATTAAGTTTGAGCCATGGAAAGGGGGGAATTGGTTTTTAATGGAGCTGAATGGCACATAGGTTGATCAGATCTTTTTCTTCCACAGCTTTGTTCCACATGATCTCTCTCTCTCCCCTCACACAATCTCCAGTTTACTACGGAGGGATGACAATGGAGACATATATAGTAATATCACCATGTAATTCCCTTGAACTCTTCACTGGCCCTCTGTCTTTCTCTGTGTATGCACACACTGATACCATCGTCAGTTAACAAGTTTTACATCTTACTTTTCTTCACAGCTGAGAGGATTTAAGAAAGCGTGTCTCTATATCTACTTTGTTTTTATATCACAGCACCAGTTATTTCAGTGTAGATTTATCTTCCAAATGTCCTCACCCTCTTCCTTGTACTGTAATTTGAATTTTATCTGAGTCTAAATGACACTATTCACATGAATGGGAAGTGAATGGGGCACCTGGAAAAAGAGAAGTTGGCTTGCAAATGTGGCCAGAAATACTCAAATATATCTGCCTGTTGCATGTTAGAGTGCCATCTGTGAAAATAACCATTCCCATTTTCTATCAACAGAGCAGTGTTGGCATGAACAACAGCTTGCTAAAGCCACTAAATGTATTAATTAACCATTAGCTCTCAATCTTGTTGGCTTATGACAATTCAAAGCCAATTTGTTAGTTTACAGAGTCCTAAAGAGGGAAAAATCCCACATAGAAAAAGCAAAAAAAGGAGATTTTCTTTTACAAAGATACGTTTTTAATTTCTTCTCATCTACGTCGTCTCACACCCCCTCCAAGATTCACCCTGCGACCCCTTTGCGGGCCCTGATTTTGAAGCCACTATCTTAAACAGGATAATTTAAAGCTGTTTATATTTTTCTACGGCCCGTAGTTAAAAATGAGCTATGGAGCCAGATATCGCCCTCAGGTGTTGATGGAGACCAAATCGGAGCTAAAAGGAGAGTACTGTGTGCTTAAATTCATCAGATGGACAGGAACTATGCAAAAGCTACTGAATGAATGTTGCTCCATGTCTGTCTGTGATTGCACACATGCATGCACCCTTCCAAAACACACACCCACACACACCCACACACACACACCCACCCACACACACACACAAAATGCGTTGTGGTATAGTGAGCTGTCAGACCGCACTAATTCCTCTTTTTATGTGTGTCTGTCCTACTGTGTAGCATAGGGATCAGGATTGCCCTACAGGATAACAACTGAAGTTCTAAGCTCTTGGTGTGTGTGTGAGTGTGTGTCAGAGTGTGTGTATCTGGGTGCACAACAATTGGCTGCTAAGCTGTAAAGAGCCTTGCAGCCACAGTGTCGCCAACAAATATCCACTGGCTGTCAGCAACGGACCGACTGTGTATGTGTGTGTGTGTCTGTGTGTGTGTGCGTGTGCGTGTGTGTAGATGAGCCAACTTCCTGAGGTGGATTGAAGTTAAGTGCTGCTATTAGACTTAGGCCTCCAGTCGGGCTTTATTGTCTGGGCAAAACACTCCTTTATGCTGACAGAAACACACATGTGCAAGAATACACATGCACAGGTCAATTTTTTTAGTTTTTTTAGTTTTCAACATGTGCAAAGACTAATCTGCAGCCTTTTATGCTGCACACACACCCTCCATCTCTTCACACTCACTAAACTTTTATGACAGATAAACTCTCCAGTGTCTCCCTTGCTCCCTTTATTTGCTCTCTTTGCTTTCCTGGCTGCAGTAATCTTCTTCCTCAAGGCATAACAGTACTCTGTCACTGACATAGAACTCATGTTGCATAAGATTTTTAACTGCAGACATGCCCCGTCATTCACCTTGCAAAGCTGTACACTCTCCCAAAGCTGCAGATGTGAACGTGTCTCCACGGTGCTCTATAAAAAGTGAATGTGAAAGTTTAAAAAAGTACAAAAGTTGTAATGTAACAGGTGCCATTTTGGACATTTTAGCACTTAGGATTTGTCACTGAAAGTCTTTCCAGCAATGTCAAGGTGTCACTTATTTCAAAGTTTTGAAAACTTGTCTTTTCTTTATGTAATTCGATTGAACACACGGTGAGAGTAGCAGCGGACAAACTGAATGGAAAGTAAAACCACAGGTGGGGGGGATGCGCTTTAGCTTCGAGCTCAAGATGTGTGCATCTCTCGCCGCCCACGTCGGAAAACCAGAAAGAAAAGTTCCGCTTCTGAGAAAGCGTTTTCACCAGTAGAGAAGGGAAAGGTGTATTTTTTTTTCTTCTTTTACACCTACATTCTGTAGCCTCTGTTTGCGGCCATGTTGATGTGTAATGTTAAACTGGATTTTCTGCAACAAGTTACAACCAATGTGAGTGATCGAAAAAAGCAGTACAACATTAGATTTGAAGAAAATCTATTACAAGTAAAAAAGCCAGATGTTTTTTTGCATACATCTCTGCACACATTCTGAAAACACTGAAATCTGCATGTTCTCATGTCAGTTACAAAAGGGTTGTGTAATTCAAGGAAAAGTCTCTGTCATCACTGTCGAACGTGATAAACCATGGTGTTAAAGTCCAGCCACTTTCCGGAAGATGATTTACTACCAAAGAGAAAAGAACATGTGAGTGAGTAGAGAACCAGGATTCCACTCTCAGATGCCGTTTGACATAACAGAGTGACATCATCATTTAGGGAAAAAAAGACAGAAGTGTTGTTTCCCGTCTGCCAACTGTAGCAACGTTAAATGACTCTAAAACACTTTCAAGTACTATTAGTTAATTTACTGTATTTTAAATCAACTCGGTGGTGAGCACATAAGTGAAGAAGTGACTGAACTGCAACTCAATCTGCCACTTTTCCCTTATGCCTGACCCATGTAATCTACATAATGTGTTTAAAGTGCAGGGATTTGAAGTCGGATTGAAATGGGAATTCTCCTCACTTTCATATAAACTATAATGACACGGCAGCTATAGTGCACATTGTTCAAATAATATAGAACTGCAAATGTGTCAGTCAGAACAAAAAATGAATATAAAAGATAACTAAAATTCTACCTCAAATCTACAAATACAATAAAAACACCAGAAGGATGTACATAGTGATTTCTTTCTTCAACTTTAAAGTTACTACAGATACAGCACACTCATTTATAGTACTTTTCATGTACACGTGTATTTGGGTATTTCAAAAAGTAGAACACTTTTTACTATATTTTAGTACCACATTTGTGGTAAAAGTTAAAAAAACAAGTGCTTACAGAATGAAGTTTTATATACAGTACATATGGTTATAAGCTTATACTATTCATATCATTCATTCATACTATTCATAATTCTGTATATTATGATGCATTGTCACTTCACTACCAAACAGTCCATGAAGCAGTGATAACATTCTTCTTAAAAAGGTGGCAAAGAGGCAACTTGGCCCTACATACTATACATTTAGTACATCTTATGATTTTATAATCTTTCTATTTTGAAGTTGTACGGCTTTCACAGGGGGGCGTACATCTCTCTCACCAGTCTATATTTCCTCTCTTTCCCTCCCTCCCTCTCTCTCTCTCTCTCACAGGGCTGTTTGATTGCTTAAGCCTGGCCGTCAGACAGACAGACAATGCGTCTATGAAGAATAGCCTCGCTTCCTTCCTGTCTTCCTGTGCTGCGTTCTGCCTTGGTGAGCAGGGTGAATAGGCCTCTCTGCCCCGCAGCCGCCATGAGCCGCAGGGGCCACGGCGGCTAAAACCAACAAAGAGAGCTGTTCTGGGGCCTTTTTTTCCTTTCTTTTTTTTTCTTCTATTCACATCCCCTCCTCCCCTTGCTACTCTCTGCTGCCAAATCACTGGGACTGCCGGCCGGGTAAACAATGTCTCTCCGAGTATCTTGTTTTTACCCTTTTCTGCACTACTTTGTTGTCAGTATATTGGTTGAGTAAGACTATGCATGCATGGTTTTTGACTCGAGTAGATTATAAAAGTTGAACATAGAAGTAGTATCAGTAGTACAATGCAATATAGTGGTTCTAAACCTATGCCTTCTAAAAACATACTGTATCTTAAGATACAAAGATCAGTCCAAAAAGCTAAAGAAGCCATTTTTTTGGGGATGTAATGCGCACCGTAAACATATGCTTACCTATTCCTAGGTGTACTAAAGCTATCCAGCTAAAAAATCCAAGGGCCTGCGTGCTTCAAGAACGAGGTGTGCCATGTTTTTGCCAGTGAGTATTTTGCTCACAGATGAGACGTAGACTTGAGAGACCAAAGTTGTAGCAATAAAACACTGTTATTGATCAGTGTGATGAGAAATGAGTTTTAAGTGAAGAAATTAACTTTTTTTCCCATTAGCACATGTAAATATGTCTTAGTATGCTTTATAACTGCATGTCTCAATAGATATATTTTCTTCAACACATTCAACTGACACCCCCCCCCCCCCCCCAACAAGACAACCATCTCCCTATGGGAATACCAAGTAGGAGCAGGTAGCTGAGAGGAGCGTTAGGGAGCCAAAATGACCCCCTGACTATTGAAAACAGGATGAATGCATGCCGGGCTGAATACGGGGGTAAACTGTTAGGTCTTTGTCATTTAAAGTGATGCTTTTAACCCTTTGCTGTCCCTCTTCCTAACAACCCACCCTCCTCGTCCTCCTCCACACCCACCCTTTCCCTCTTCATTCACAGCTGAGACAATGGAGGGAGAGAGGAGGCATGCGACTGGAAAGATGAAGATTAAACACAAGATCAACTCTCCCTTTTCTGTCTCTAATGGGACTCTGCCCGTTATGTTTCCACCTCCTCCACCGATTCTGTAAAATAGGTGAAAGTTGATAATTATGTAAAACAACCCCCACCCCCCGTCAGTCAAAGGCTGGGGATGAATAACAAACAAGTGAGCGCAGGTTGGGCCTCTGCGTGTCAATCACGGCTCTGAATGCATACCGTGCCGCAAACACGTCCGTATGCTGTCAACAAGTGTCAGGGGCTTATGTTTCAGGCTTATGTTTCGCCTGCAGGGACATTCAAAACCAAGGAATTCCTGAACAAATCTTTGATAAAAAAGGAGGAATAAAAGGGCCTATCTGCAGGATACCGGGGAACGTGTATCAAGTGAATCTGAAGCCAGGCCAGAGTGTAATTGTAGGCTTACATGAACGCATATTTGCAATAACAACAAAGGGGTGCTTGGTTTTTAAGATTAAAAAGAAGTGATAGGACCTGATTTTAAAAGGTAAATGATTTTCCAGAGGCATTTTTTTTGGAGAGCATGCAAACGGATGGGCACATGAGCACATTCCTATACACATGGCTGTACCAGAGCCAGATGTTTTTCTTAAGAAGGCCCAAGGAAAAAACATGAATACGTCCTTGTTTGATCTCTGTCAACATTGTGGGGCGATTGTGTTGCAGAGCTGGGTTAATGATAGCTCTACTTGAGATGTTCGTGCAGAGGTCCAATTAAAAATGTCAAAAACTGTGCTTAAGTCTGGCTTTAACCATCCGGAAAAGTCTCAAGACAAAACTGGCATTTTACATGTTCTTATAGTGGATTAGAAATACATTATGGTCATATCTATGTCTGAGTCAGATCTATCATTTGCTCCATCGTCTGAATGTGACTTAATGGACATTAAGGGTGGAAAAATAAATAAATCGAAAATCTTATGTATGGTGAGATTCTTTTGCAATGATTCCTTTCCCTACAATACATAAACACATACATATTTTTAACCAATGATTCACCTAAATATTTTCTTTTCATACGACGGTGACTACGTCATATCAGTTTTCTGACCAAAAGCAGAAAATACATGTTATGTACAGTACTAGTCTTATATGTTTTTTCTAAAAATGTAAATGTAAATTTCAATACTCAAAACTATCAAATCACAATACTTCTAGAGCCGCGATGAATAAAAATTGCAATACCAACTACATCGGCACCCATGTATCGTGAAAGAATTGAAAAAAAAGGCATATCGTTCAAAGCCCTATTGGACATGTTTTAAAGAGTACACAATGCAGAAATAAAAACAGGAACAATATTGACTTCAAGGTTGTTTAATTTCAAACGTTAATATATTTGTCTTCTAATTCATGGTGAACTATTGATCCAGCGTTGACACTCCTACAGGTCACCTCAGAATCTGCAGCGACTACAGAGTAGCCCCCGTGAGATGTGACACCTTAACAATGCTTCCTCAAAATAAATATTTTTCATTATAAAATAATAAACCTTCAAATAAATATATATATTTTTTTTAACTTTACACTAAGCAATGTTGGAATTAGAAAATAAATTTTTCATATAAGGTCACTGTACAATTTACAAGTAGAAGGGACAAGACTTTTCCATTGTAAAATTACATTAAATGATTGATATACATTCCAGTGAATGTACAAACATTGTATAAATGAACTGTTTACTGATTCATATAAATGTGGATTTATCAAGGTGCCTCTGGTATGGCAGAAAACCTTTCACAGTTGAAGTATTATTATATGTACAAAAATAAAACATCTGTCAAACTCATTTTCTAATGTACATACCTTTTGTCCTACTTTACATACAGTTAATAGGAGTCTGTTCTTAGCATATAAGTTTTATTAAATGTAAAAAAAAACAAAAAAACATTTGGACTGTCCTAGCAACAACTCGATATCTGGGCACTTGAGTGAAGACATTTTTCAGGATTAAAACAGTAGTTGAATGTGTCTTCATACTTTATATCATGTGGAGCGCTTATTTTGTTGTTTTTGAAGTGAAATTCATAATGCTAGGGTGAGTGAATGCACCTCCAGTTTTGTAAACTGAGCATTAAAAGTTGACAACTGAAGGCAAAAGGTGACTATGTTTCTGCCCAGATGTGGTAGGCACGAAGATCTAGATGGGGAACACACACAAAAAAACTCAAGCATCATTAGCTCTCTAAATCAAACCTTTTAACTACAGGACCATCTATCAGTTCAGTCAACATGGAGTCTTTTCATCCTTCCTGACATCATTTGTAACACCACCATCTTTGTCTATGCTGGCTTGCCAACCTCCTCACAGTGGATTGGGTTTGTGTTCTTGCACCGACAGCCGGGTCTCGTGCCTCGGTCGTAGCAGCTCTGGCACACGGCGACGCACCCTTTAGCCGGGAGGTAGCACAGGAGGCAGGGGAAGAACAGGGCGAGGAGCGACGCCGCTGCCCAGCGGACGCAGCAGTGAGACTGCGAGCACGAGAAGGGCTTGTCGGCGCACGTGTCCTCGTCGTCGCTGGAGCAGTGGTAGAAGAGCCCCTTGACGCAGCAGATGCACGTCCCGTACTCCACCGCGCTCTGCGCCGAGCACACGCACCGGTGGCCGCACATCCAGCAGGAAGGGAGCGTCCGCGGGCGGCTGCACTCTGGGCACCGGCACCGGCCGCAGTCCTCGCACTTGTTGCCGTGAGTGCCGTGATTTTTGTAACTTCCTCTGCCTGGCGTGGCCGACACGCCCTCCCCGCTCAGGGGCTTCAGCTCTTCTGAATTCAGCTCGGCGCGCTTCGGCTGGTTTCTGATTATCTGGTTACTGCCTGCCAGGCTGCTGAGGAGACGTTGGCCCGAGGAAGTACTCCCTACGCTGGTCCTGATGCTGCTCTGGGAGTCCTCTGCACTGGAGGACAACAGTGCGCCCTCCCTGGAAGGGATGGACGTATTTGTGTTTCCATACTCAGTCAATGAACGCAGGTTACGGAGATTATTGGGCCCCTCTTCGACAGTCTCCTGCTGCCCGCTGGTCCGTGGACCTGGTGACGTAACCAAGTCATTCTTCTGTCTCCTGTGCTGAGAGGCTGAAGAGATTTGGGCAACTGTGGGCCCTTCTGTGTACTCATTACTACTACCGGTTATGCTGATCTGATCCAGAGACAGCACTACCAGCGTATGGGTCCCGTTGGTCAACCCAGGATCTGGCGAACCACCTTGGGTTTGCGGAGGCCGTGGTTGCAGTCTCCTTTCGTCATGCGGCGTGCCCGGTGTGCCTCCTCCCCCGTCGCTGTCGTTCTGACTTGTGGAATCCATATCGGGACTGAAGGGTCACTCTGGCTGGCATGGGACACATCTGAAGTCCTGTAACAGAAAAAAGACAGAGTTTATATCCCGTCTGTGACAAGCCATGCAAATGATGACATGCAAATCATAACCAATATCCGTACAAGCACAGCTATGGAAATAAGGCCTAACAAACACATCACAGTGTCGGGGAGAGAGATGGACGTTGGATTACATAGTGAGTGTAATGTCATAGTGCGTTTCAAATTGCAGATCCAGGTGTCATGCTTATGAACTGATATCTTTATTGAATGTAGATGCTTCCCTGCCGGTACTTTATGCAAACTTCCTGTTTCCCCACACCCATGAAGCAACAATGACTAACCTTACCAAGACAAATAAATCAGCATGTTTACTTGGAAAATGAGAGAAAGGATTGGAGAAAGATGATTAATCAATGAGTTGATTGACAGAGAGTTTTTCTGTAGTTTACTCCTCCAGCTTAAGACAAACAGAAACTGCATCGTCCCTGGTTTGAGTCGGGCTGGAGACCTCTGTTGCATCTCTCTCCCTAAATTGTCTCGACTGTTTGCCCTAAGAACTTTCAAAATAAGAAAAATAATATCAATGTCGAACTACTTTGATTGATTTACTGCCACAAATGTAACTTAACTAAATTGAATATATCATGGTTCAGCTAACATGAACATACCCTGTTTTTTTTTGTCTTTTTAGATACCAACCTTTACATCTCTAGGTTTGTGCTGTTGGTCAATGAAATGTCAGACGGGGCTCTGGGACATTGTGAAGGGCTTTTTTTTTTTTTTACTACTTTCTACCATTATATGAAAAAGTAGGCTAAATCAAGAATATAATCCGAGCGCTGCAATGATTAGTCGATCAACAGAAAGTTAATCTGCAAATGTTTTGATAATCGAATGATCATTTGTCTTTTTTAAAGCAACAACGGGAAACATTAGCTGGCTCCAGCTTCTGAAATGTAAGAATTTTAAGCTGTTTGTTGCCATACATGATAGTAAGTAGATCAACAGTCCAAAACCCAATTAGTCAGACAAAACACAACATCTGAATTGTTTTTGGACACGTCCTTAGACTTTTAATGTAATTACCTTGTGTCAAACAGTAGCCAATATGTATTTACTGTTTTCTACATTCAGTAAGTCATCTATATGGATCAATATTTTCCTTCTCACAGGCTGTGGTGATGATCAAAGTTCATTTATTTTTCTGTTGACAGCTGAGGGAAGTAGGGTACTTTACTGGAGACAGAATATGGTCCAACAGATAACAGAAATGGAAAATTAAACCTACTTGTAAGAGTGAGTGTAGGCAGAACAAGGGTACTAAATTACCTTTAGTTTTAATATGGACTGCCCTTTGTTTGTGTGTATATATAGTTTCTAACCTAAACAATAATTCTTCTATCTTGTCTATCGGCCTTCAGAATCCTAGATCAGTTATAATCTCACGGATTTACCGTACGGAGGGAGTACGTATTAGATAAATACAGAGTGACAGGGCAATATGCTAACATATTCAAATGCACAGCCTTGTTTTCACCAACATTTCACATCAAAGTAAAGAAACTGACAGTAGTGGCCTTAGTTCTCCTTCCTTGTGGTAATTAGCTTTCAAATGCCATCTTTGGGGTTGTGAGGGTCCCCCTTTCAATGACAATACAGGAAGGGCTTTTGTTTGTTGCATGCCAAATGGCCTCCAGCAACCTGCCCCATTCTAACCCATTTTACATTGTGACACTCTTGAAAAGATGATGAGTGACAAGATAAAACAAAAAGTTTGGAGAATGAAAGAGTCCATGTAAAGTGTGAGTGATGCCTTCAAGGGTGGTGGGGGGTGGGGGACTGAAGCACTGAGCATGCATGAGGCTCCTTTAGGATTTATGATCCTTTTGCTCCAAATGAAGAGCTTGCAGGCACACTCAAATGATAACCTGTTAGGGGGTATGTGAGGCCCCTCGGGCACCTACAGGGCCTGTGTGCAAGCCATGTTGTCCACAGTGGGTGGGTGAAGTGTGGGGGCTGACGGAAGTAAACTAGAGCATACTGATGGCATAAGATCTTAAAAATGAGGTTAGAAATATTAAATTAAAAAAAAAGCTTTTTCAAGCAAAAACTGACAAATGACAAGGCTCAGTAGATCTAGAAATCCAATGAGTCATTTGGTTTCTGACTCACATTGGATCAGGCAGCGTTTTCCACTGTGTGTGGCAGATTATTCTAATATTGCAAAGTTACATTTGTGCAGAAGACAAATGGTATCATACAGGTTCAGTCTATGTTGTTTGCATTGGATTGAAGCAACGGGATGCATGAATGCACATAAAGGCAAACACTAGGTGCTAACTTGGACACGACTATTTCCTAATAAAAGCAGACGCCAGCAGTGAGATGGACAATTAAATTAGACACATAGACGTCATGATCTAAGGTTAGATGCAGGGAAATCAGTCTTAATCAAAAATAGCCACAGATTAGCTCACAAATCTCTGTTAAAAGCAAGACAGCCTATGTTAAAACCACAATATTCAAGATTCAAAATCCTTTATTAATCCCACTTTCACACTGTTGCAACACCAAGAGATAAAGTAAAATACACTGATTGACAAATATTAAATTAATTAAAGAGAATATATATATTAAAATATAGCGTATATTAAGTAAAGGAAAAGGGGGAGTTGCAAAAGAGGCTATAAATGTAAGCTAAAAACTACGTTTAAAACTTCTTAAAGCATGTTAATGAACAAGAAATACCTATTGTTTTAGTTTGTGTTTTGTAATAGGCTACACTCACCGTGCTTTCGACCCTTTAGCTCCCGTTTAGGTGAAGTAAATCCAACTTGAAAGAGTGCTTATTCCATACATCAACAACTCAGTCTGGAAAGCCGTGGGTAAAATCCATTGAGAAAGTTTCCAACCGGAGCGCATTTTTCATTCAAAAGGCAGCGCTAAGACGTAAATCCCATGTTTTGCGCAAGAGCACGAGGCATTAAAACGAAAACTTCACAATCAATCACCGGCGGAGTGTCAACTTCACTTCACTTTTGCAGAAGAAGAAGAAGTATAAAGGGGAGGAAAAAGGGACAAATGAGAGACAAAACTCCAGCTCAGAAGTAGTATTAATTCGGTGGGTTTTATCCGCAAGGCTCAGAGGGTTGGCGAGTAGGTATTTTTTCTCATGTGTGAGTGTGTTTTTTTTTTTTTTTGCTCTTTCCGGAGAGGAGGTTGGGATTTGGGCTGTAAATGGCGTCAAGCTGAAGGGGAACAGAGCGCTTGTTGTTGCAGCGGATATCTCGCATCCGGTGCTCAGCCATTGGCTGCCAGAGAGCAGCCATTCACACCCAGTCTTATCAATTATACTGCAGGGGCCAAACTCTGCTGGTCAACTGCTGTGGAAATACGAGGGCTGCCCTTCGAAAGTCCAGCATTTCTTATCGTGGTGACCCGTTTTTGAAGCAGCACTTTACATATCACTTCCCTGAAATACAGTAGCTCATGCTGGTGGGGTAGTTTTAGGAGAGTTCAAGTTTCACATAGGCTGCAAATATAAAAAACAACATAAACCGAAAATATCATTTTATTAGACTTTGAAATGGCATTTATATGGACTATTAAGTTCTACTTAAAAGTATTCTGTACGTCTAACTAAATAGCTGTGGTGTTATCTATAATATAGGAGAATAGTACACTGTTGAGGTATTTGTACTTTGCTTCAGCATTTCCATTTTATGTTACTTTACACTTCACTACAATTCAGACACATATTGTACTTTATACTCCACTACATGGATCTGATAGCTGTAGTTATTTTACAGATTATTTTTTCTTTACAATAAACTTACAAAATATTTTATGTAGATCAAACTACTATTTTAAGCAGTTGGAATTGGCTCCACATTGATCAGCTACAACATTAAAATGCTGCTTACATGTTATTTAATTAGTAACAATAATAATCCAAAAGTATAATATACTTTACATTATAAAGTAAAAGGGGCCATTTTGCAACATCAGTACTTTAACTTTTTTAAGAACAGTGTTAAGTGTAAATGCGCTTTGCTACTTTCCTCCACTATAACTGCAGATATTTTAAATTGGAATTATTCAAGTAGTTTTTTTCACCCACATACGACAGAAGACAAATATTTCAAGACAAGTATTTGATGCCAGTTTGATAGAGATGCAACACATACAGTAAGTAATTACTTTAAGAGCTGTTCTCTCAAGGGTCCTGGAGTACTTTACCATATGGAACCTGACTGGCCTTTGACTTACAGGGCAGGATGTTAATCCAACTGGCCGTCTCTGGACATCTAAGGCTCTTTGCCAGGCTGCTATAGATCCAGGGTGAAAAGCGATCCATGGCAACTGATACAACTAATTAGCAAGCCAATATGCTACTCTCAGCTGTTGTGAATAATGGTGAAGCACCACCCCGGTGTGGATGGTCTCTGGTACTGCAGACTGCAGTACACACAGGCTCATTTTGACACTTCCAAGTGTCAAGTTTAAATGTCCATGACAATCATCTGGGGAGTTTACTAATATTGTTTAATAAAAACTGGTGGTAGAATACACTACCACACATAATTGGTTCTGTTAATAAGCAGTAAAGTAGACATGTACGTGCACACATAAAAAACACAGGCAATGGGAAACCTTAACGTGTTGCAAGTCCAAGAGGAGACGGAAAAACAAGACAATGAGGAGATGTGAAGGATGCTTGATATGAAATTCTAGAAGTCAGTGTACTCTGGTAGTGTGCTCTTTTAAAAAAAAGTCCACACACGCAAACACACACGCACAGAGTCAAGCTCCAAACACACTGTCAAAGCTATGAAATTGGGACCTTTTCTAAAAAAATTAAATAACAAAAAGACCAATTAGCCTTTGTTCAGTCAGTCTCGGACATGGAAAAAAAGAGCAGAGTGTCAGTGAAAATGAGAGCTTAGATACGTCTCCCCTCCCTCTCCTCCATTTTAGTAATCACGAGTCTGATCAGTTCCACACAATTATGAGCTTGGGAGGACTGGGAGAACACCACTGGGAGAAGTGGCTTTAATCAACTCAGAGCAAGACTTGGCAAGTTAACTTCCCATTTTCTTTAAACAATTTGCCATCCTTTTGTTTTTCCCGGTCTCACCAGCTGCTTTTCATTTTACCTTAAGAGCTTTTTTGTGTGTTTGTTCATGGTGTTACAAATAATAATGAAAAAGGTAAATGGTTGCAGCTGGAACATGCTATCGGAAAATGGTTTTGTTTCCGGCTGTTAGATGTAAAGAAACCATCTCATGTTAATGCTCAACACCCAAACAGGTGTTTTCTCTTGTTGCCTGATTAAACCTCTTCTCAGGACGGTTTAGTGATGCACAGACGGTACCTTCCCTTACGTTTACACGTGGCCGGCTATTTTCATAAACGGACATTTCAACCTCTTTGTTTTAAAAAATAACATCGTGCACAGCTGTCAGTTTTCAGAAAAGTTTTTTTTTACATGTGCCTGTGTATAAATGCCGTCAACGGCGTCCAGAGCATGCCAAACTCGTAGGTGGCAGTGTAACGAGAAGCTCAAGCCCATGTTAGCCAATCAGAATTTGGCAAAAATACTAACAGCAGCAACAAATCACTTCCTCTCTCTTCTCTTCCAAAGGGCATAAACGAAGGGAAATGTCTCAGTTTTTCAAAATAACCATGTACGTGTAAGACCGTACATGTTTATTTTGAAAAAAACTCACATTTTCCTTCGTACGTGCCCTTTGTTTACAGGCAAACGGAGAATTCACCACAAAAAACAGTTCTTTCTGAAAACTCTGGCTTGAGTGGAGATTTTGGAAATCTTTGTTTGCAAGTTTGCTTGTGAACAGAGACAAACGGAGGTTTAGGAAGCCGAGGAACCGAGGAGGAGTAGAGAGAGGAAGTGATTCGTTGCTGTTGTTGCCATTTTCTGAATGCTGATTGGCTAACGGGGACTTGGGCTTCTCGTTACACTGCAACCTACAAGTTTGACGTGCTCTTGACGGCATTGACGGCATTTATACACGGGTACGTGTAACCAAACACTTTTCTGAAAACTGAGAGCTGTGCACGATGTTATTTTAAGAAAACTGAGGTTGAAATGTCCCTTTTATTAAAATAGCCGGCCACGTGTAACCCAATTTCTGCACAAGAAACCCTAACCCTAACCCATTTTTAGCCTAAAGGCATACTAGGTATACTTTTTGTAGTTTTGGTTCAAACCCCAACCCAACCTAAAGTTAAGAGTTGTACAGGTGATGCTTCTTTTTTTTGTTTTTTTTCCCCACGAGTCATGCTTCTACGGAGGCCCCGAAGTGACATGGAGGGGGAAAAAAAGTCACGGAAAAAAATGAATTACTATTGAACAATCACTTTTGCTGGATCTTGAATTTGTTTTGCGAGATCTTGACTTTGACATGGAGAAAAAAAAAATAAATAAATTAAATTACTGGAACAATCACTTATGACATTTCTTGGGACTTCTGACAGTTGACCCAAAAAAACAAAACATGTAGTTTTAGCACGAAAACTACCGGAACAAAAGACAGGAACAAAGAGCATTATCTGCAAGAGCACACAACGTTCCCTTTTGTTCCAGCTCCTTCTCGTCTCAGCGATTTCCTCCCGTGAAGGACTCTGGTGGATTGCTACGTGATACACAAGTTTGAGACGCTGAGTTTTTACCACATCTGCGGTGCTGTGATGCAATGGCAACAACTTTGGAAAGAATCCTTTGCTGATGAGGTATGTAGCAATGCATAAGTGTGAGGGAAGGGTGAAAATGAAGGCCAATGACTCGTTTTCCTCTAATTCTGGCTTACTGATCATGTTACGTTTGGGGAAACTTGCACAGGACAGACACCCAACATTTCCCTTAGGGCGCACCATGCACTTTCAATCACATCTGTGTTTCGATCAGGGTGCAATCAAGAGCAGATGTCTAACACTAAGACTCTATCTGCTACACACCAGCCCCACCAAAAGTTAGGAATACCTTATGACCAATAAATTAAGACACCTTTAGCATTTGTATTCACTAGATAAATGTTGCACAGTGTGTGAAGATTAATGTATTTGTAGCAATTTCAAATTAATAGCTTGTTGACAGACACTAACATTATTTCACCTATCTTGTCCCCAGAAGATTTGTCAATCCCTCTTTTACAATAAAAGGCCACTTAATTGAATTTAGCTTGGATTCCGCTGTTCATCAGTCATGTACACTCGCCCAGCCATCTCTCAGGCTACTGAATCAACCGTGATAAATGTCTGTTTATTGTGGAGCCAGCAAGGCCTGAAAATTGAGTATTTAATGATGGCTGAGTTACAGCAATTCTAAAAAAGTTTTTCGTCCTGCGCCACAAGCAATGCCCTTTCTATTCGTCTCCCAGAATACCTGAACAATGAATCTCACTCCCGCTGAGCCCGGCACAATGCCCTCACTGCACGTAAAGAAAAGATAAGAAAATTGAAATGAAACCCCAGACCCCCTGCTGCTGCAGGATATGAACTGTGTCTGGATTGTCAAGCAGAAACTGCATAACTGTTTGAAATAGCTTTGTAAAATAGGGACAGAGTCTCAAAGTCCATCGTCTCCTCTCCCTTCGCTGGCACACACGCTGAGACGGAGCTCAAGCGGCTGTGTTGCTGCGATATGATCCTGTAGCCTGATGAGTGGACCATTACAGCTGTCAGGTGTAGCACTACACAACCACATCTATTCAAAAAAGTGTCTGACACAGGTGCAACAAAAAACAGTTCGTTTATGTGCTATATGTACCTTTATGGACCAATAGCCAGGTTTCACATCCGATGAGAGTTCCATAGTACTTAGCTGACTTTTGGATATTTCCATCTGGCTTGTTTTAAATGATAATCTTGCAAAAGGGGGTTTGAGTATGCACTTAATGGCCATACACGTTGTGTTTCTAAAAGACTGAGGCTAAAGCCAACATGTCCCAGGTAAAAAGTCAGCATCCTCGCCAATTAATGATCCATATTTCATGTTTCTGTGGTTATTTTATTCTTACATAACTCTGTTGGCTGCTTAGCTTACTTGTTGGGAAACACTGGCAAAGACATTACACTGCCTTTTTGCATGTAAATCCTGCTTGCTCGGTTCAAACCAGGACTGTTTTGAAAAGATTTTGGAGCTCACCCAAATGTAACCAAAAGATGCTCTGTAACTGCTTAAGTTCTGCTTTTTAAAAAAAGTTTTCTTGTTTGAATGGGGCCTTGGAAAAATGTTTACTTGGCTACTGATGGGCTGGTAGTGTTTGATTTGGAAGTTGGAGCCCACAGACACAGAAGGATATCTGACTGGCTCAGATCAAGACGGTGTCTTGGGCAATGACCTCAATAACATGAATTGGATTTTTCACTGTTATTACTTTACATGTAAGAACCAAAAACAGCAGAAATGGAATTGTCACATCCTAGGACATGTGCTGTTTAATTGAGCAAATAAATAACTCTTCTGCACACTATCAGTTAACTGGAATAGTCTGTTTCATCCCACTTCTGAACATAGACACATCACTCTTCACATCCATTATTTTCTATTCTGTATGTCACTCTAATATGAATAGCATGACCCTACGGAGTTTACGGCTTTGAAGACTAACTCTGTTCCAACTCTTGTTGACTTCTGTGCTGCCTCTGCTTTTCATTACAATACAGAGAATACATGCAGTACACAATGGCTACGCTGAAGCCTCTCAGTGGATGCTCATAACATGCACGGTCTGGGCAGAATTGGAGAGGAGAAAAGGGAATCACAGAATAGTTACTGTTGGTGCTCCGGATCGTGATATGCGTACTGAGTGAGGCTCGTCTAGCAATGCTTTTGTCTGGGTGGGTGAGAACTTGACTGGGCTGAAGACTACACAAATGTCCATCTTGACAAGTAATGTAAGTTAAAGTAAACTAAATTCAAGACTATTAACTATTTTAAATGACTGTATTTAATTATTAAATTAGATGAACATTTAGTCTTATTGTCTTTAGGAGAGTAGTCCAGGACTGATGCATTTCCCCTGCCACAAATAACAAATAATACCACATCTCCCTTTATGTACGGTATTGGCGTGGAGAGAGGGGCTGAATCTTGAATTTCATTTAAAAAAAAAAAAAAGGCAAGACTCCCTCCGACAATGTTCATATTTCCTTTCCATCCTAACCTTGAAATTAAAGTGTGTGCTCACTGACATGCAGAATAAAGAGAGAAAGCTTTGAGTTGCAGGCTCACACTCCATCGTACCAGTAATCTCTACTGCAGACCCCTGAGTTGGCTTTTTACGCGCAAGAAGACAAACACTCGCTTGTCGCTGCAAATGCAGCAACTACGTAAGCCATTGACATGAGGCCTTATACACAGTCACTTCTTGGAGACTCACCAGGAACCCTTTCCTCCAACTTTATAACTCTTTTGACTTTACTGCACTTTTGCATTCCGTTATGACTGATGCCGAATATAGAATATAAAGATGTGCCATTTTTGGCACAAAACTATATTATGGTGAGAAAAACAAATCCCTGATACAGAGAGTGGATTGTATTTCTCCTCATATGGTCATAGGTTTAGGGCTGTAATTATTATGATGCATGACAGGTGAGCTACCCAGGCATCCCATTTCTTGCACTCTTGACTTGCAGAGAGGCTCCTCTGCTGTGGAGGAGGCTTGCTAAAGTACTTTTAATCAGGATGGGCTTTAACTGCTACAGCGTCTCGTCATCTATCACTATAAGAAGTACTGCACTAGTGGCCTGAATGCGAAGGAGGGCACTCACTATGAGATGAAGTTGCACAAATTAGAACATTAAACACAAAGATGCTAGCGCAGCTAAAAACAACCAATGGCTAATTCTGATGTATTACCAATTAGCATTAGTCAAGTTATTGGACCTTCAGACTAGAGCTGATATGTAGGTGTTGAGCACACTATACCACACGCTCAGTGTGTTCTTAACTTATAGCAAACTTCCATATAATTAGTACCTTGGCTGCTTGGGGCAGGAAAATAGGAACTGCACAAGGGGCCCAGTGGTCAAATCTTTGCCAACGATGTGAGATGAAAATATGCTGTGTTTCCTGTCCGAACTTGAGATAACAACCCTGATGATGTAATCGTGATGTCATTAGGTTTATCTCAGCTTGGGCTCGAACACAAGACATTTATAAGAGAAAGTGTGCCTTTCAAACAGAAGGTTGGGCATTTGAAAAAGGTCTCATTAAAGATGCTATCTAGTTGCATTATGGGAAACGTAGGATCCAATGTTTTTTGAATTTTACATAAATTAGGGACTAAAAGAGTCAGGATATAGGGGCCTCTTCTGCTTTGATATTGACCATACACCACCCCTCCCATCTTTCTCAATTCTATGGGAATGATGAACAAAATCACAGGAGTGCTATACTTACTGTACGTACGTATACGTATTTTGTCTTCTGTACGGTGCGGCACTAAGGACTCAGAACAATGAGGTGACATCGAAACGGGTCATCCATTTTGATAAGACACAAAAGAAATATCCTCAAGCATTTATTCTTTGTGTGAATGAGTGTGTTTAAGACAATGAAACTAGTTTTGTCCTAATTCCCCGTTACGTTGCTGTAACATGTCCTCACAGTACCCCCCCTGATGTGAAAACGTTTCCCATTTTTTAAAATCCCCAACAATAAGAAGAGGACCATCACAATTTGCTGTGGGACACCAAGCTTCCAGCAACTACCCCAGTGGTTCAAAAAGGTTGCACTCTTCTCTAGAATTGGAAAAACTAATTTGGAAAACAGTTCCACAAAATATATAGCAGCACATATATAGTAGCAGCTGAAATTATATCCTTGGGCAAAACTGATGCAATGTTGATATTTTATTAATTGTACACAAAGGAGTTGAGTTGAATATGCTGAAACGAAAAGGAAAAAGGAAAGTGAAATCTCATTGTCATGGCAACCTTTTTGGCAGAATGAGCTATGCAACAGCATATTTTCTTCGCTCTCCAGGGAGTTGGGTAAACTGTGAATATAATAATGTGATAATGCATCTGACAAATACAGGAGGTGTGATGTGATGGTGTGATTTGTAGGTTCTCTCAGTTGCCCTGATAGAAGTGTGTTTCCCTGATTTCCTGTTCTTTTATGAGGGAAAGAGGTATAGCTCACTTTATTATAAACACTTTATTTTTCTTATACACAACCTCCCACATTGCAGAGTAAACGGATGTTGCTCTGTGGATTCATTAAGGAAGTGGTTTCAAAGTCTGATACTGTGGTCCCCCGACAAACACGCCTTTTTGACTACATGTAAAAACACAAAAACTAGTGCTGTCAGTTAGACGCGTTGTTAAGGGCGTCCATTTTTTTAATCACAAGATTTACGTTCTTTTTGGCCTAGCAAACTTTGTAGTTTTT
>NC_045756.1:4573829-4574271 GCF_008692095.1 Etheostoma spectabile
CACATGCTGTTGCAACAACTAGTAATGTTAGGAAAACTACAACACCACACCGGATCTAGCTAGAATTTCTTATGCTGCACTGTAACTTTTATTCTTGTGTTTTATGCGTCTATTTTTAAACTGTCTATTCATGTGTTTTACCGGTTTTTAATGCTTATGATTTTTAACTGTTTTTACTTGTGTTTTATCTGTTTAACTGATTTTGTGTAAAGCACTTTGAATTGCCCTGTTGCTGAAATGTGCTCTACAAATAAAGCTGCCTTGCCTTGCCTTGCCTAGACCGGAAACAAAACAACAGGCATGCTGCACACACGCCGTTTGGGCTTGCGAGCCAGCCAAAGAGTAGTAACGTTACGTTTTGAGAGGATGGCGAGCGCGAGACAACAAAATGGAAGCCAAGAAGATTCTGAATGTTTAAGTTTACTTTTTAAAAGTTGCCAAA
>NC_045756.1:4574281-4586532 GCF_008692095.1 Etheostoma spectabile
ACAAGACCAAAGTGATCTGTGGGTTTTGTCGTTGTGAAGTGAGCGATCATCGCAGCACGTCTGCAGACTAAACGGTGGAATGAGCTCCCTATTTACATCAGGACGGCCGAAAGCCTACGCATCACTGAAGGCTTAAAAAGGCTCTTCCGACTGCACCTCGGATAAAATGCATAAATAATACATAAATATACAAATTAAAATTATTTACTGTATATATAATATATATATATAATATATATATATATATATATATTTTTTTTTTTTAAAGCTGCACTTTCACATGGCTCTTTGTAGTTTTGCTTCTGTAAAGCTAATGTACTTGCATTTATTACTTGTTGTCTGAGGTTTGCACCTTCAATGTTGAAAGCACTTAATTGGAAGTCACTTTGGATAAAAGTGTCAGCTAAAAAACATGTAATGTAATAAATCTAAGAATATGTTAATATTATCTGTGTTCAGATTTGACTGAGTTATGACTCAGATTTGTGACGCTTATTGCAGATGACCCTGTTTTCCTCCGCACCCTCAGAGTTATGGTTATGGTTTATCCAACGTTATGGTTTATGCATCTAAAATAAAATATTTAGGAAAAAAAACACTGACTATTTATCTCTCAGGCTGCTGCAGTTGGCACATAGCAACTTGCAAAGCCCAACTAGCAGTTCTAAAATGTATTAGCAGGATTTAAAATGTCAGTTAAGCAGATTGGCTTTGGGCCCTTTCAACAATATGAGTCTGCAGTGCAATTTTGTAAAAAGCAGTTTCCACTAACAAAAAAATATATGCCCTCTCACTCATCCTTGCATGCACAAACGCACAACAATTTCTACCTTATCATTACTGTGCAGTCCAATACACCTTTCATCCTCCCTCTCCTCAGAGTAACTGGGAGCAAAATTTGATTTCCGCCTCATAACTCTCTCCATAATGCGATATCGCCAGCACTAAATTGCCAAGATAACCTTTATCAGAGTAGAGGTGAAATCCCTGAATCGTTCAGGGTTTTTTCCTCCGCCAGGCAAGAAAAACAAGGACGGGGGATAATAGATATTTTCCCTTGGGCAAAGCCACGGACACCCCAGCGGCGTCACTGAGCCATTTGGATAGACGCCATGTGGTGAAGAGTGTTTGGAGGAAATGGAAACTGAGAGAAGAAGAATCAGAATAATCCTTCCGCCAGGTGCAGTTCGCAGAACTTTATTCTACTTTGCCACACCTGAGGAGTTATTTGCCAAGTCCTTCTGTGTTTATATTTGTGTGTGTGCTGCGAATAATGCTCTTTCAATAAATCTTTGTTTACTCACCCTTAGAGAAAGTATCAAAGAGCCGGGCCTCTTGAGGCCTGCTGCGCTGGTCTTGATACATCTCTGGATATACCCAAACCAAAGGGCTGGTTTTCTCTTTGTTTTCCTCCATCTGAGGAATTATTCAATAACTTTATTTTTTTAAATCTCTTTCGTCATATGAAATAGAATTCCAAATTCATTATGTGAAACAATGATGCTGAAAAGATTTTGAAATGTTTGAAATATGATTTCTGTATTTGATCCATATTCCACAATGTAAATACTAGAGCGGTTAGTCAGTCAGTACGTGTACTGTACATCAACAATCAGTTAAGGACAGCATCTAAGTTCATTTAATCAACTGGACTTTATTGGAATATTTCCATGTTATACTATTTTATACTTGGTTTAACACCCCAAAAATGTAAAATCAAATATTTCGGACAAAAGCAAAGATTACAGATAAGCCCCCCCCCCCACAAAGAAAAATGAAGACAGATTTGTGGAGCAGAAGTTTTTTTCTTCTTTTTACTCTCCAATTATTGACTGTTTTCAGATTTATCTTTGAGCAGAGCCCGGATCCTATAGGTTGGGAACCACTGCTCTAACCTACCTACCGGTATATAAAGTAGTTCAATTCTAGCTCCAGTTCAGCCAGCTCCAACAGTAAACTGGTACTTATGCATTGATGCACCACTTAATATCATAAATATCATGAAGAAATAATGTTGTAAAAAATAGTAATATATCAGGGTCCATTTTTCTGCAAAACAAAAGCAAAAAGAAAAGTGACGATATAACTCCCCATGTAGGAATCTGAACCGCAGATCTTTTACTTCTAATTGTTTTGTTTTTTTAGATTGTTTTAATGAAAATCTTACCTTAGGTAATTATCTTAATTCTTCCACCATTGACAATAAATGGCAGCAATTCAGGGTCCCCACTGTTATTGTTTTTTTCAAACCCCTCATTAAGTTGTATGTAATTGCAATGTTACTGCTTCAAACTGATGAGAATAAATGCCTAAACAGCAGAAAAAGATAAATCTGTGATGGTGGAATGATCAAGGATGATGAAGAAGCCAAGACACGCTGGTTTGAGCTCAATAAATGGGAAAAATAACTAAGTAACTGCATAAAAATGAAAGCAAAGTGTCTCAATTGTATTTTGTAACCAGGTAAGCTAGGCAGATTTTTATTTTGGGAAACAGCCTGGGGAAGCAAGTGTCAGTGAGTCACGGCTTTACAAACAATCACCTGGCCTGAGCCTTTTGCGTCTACAATACCAGGATTGCATAAATCCGTCAGGCTCCCAAATTCCCATGTACGCACGCAAAGTGTAACTGCTGCAACACTGATTAGAAGTTTGAAGTATCCCCTACTTCAAATCAAGCATTTTCTACATCTGCTTATGAAGATGTAGCAGTTTTGATTAATTGTTTGAAATAATCAGAAGTCATAATCAAAGTCTCTAATCTGGTCACTTTTGAGCAAACAAGGTGGAATGCCAGGAAATACTTTGTCCAATTCTTGAGTTTTGTAAGATTTTTGTCATAAACCAATCCCTTCAGCCATACCTCTACTTTATGTCAAATGTTAGCATACTAGAATGCTAAAGTCAGTGAACAAGGTGATCATTACACCTGCTAAACAACAGCATGTTGACATTGTCATAGAAAGCCTGTTAGCATGCTGAATGTAGTATTTAGCTCAAAGCACTGGCGGTCAAGTACAACCCTGTAGAGACGTGAGCATTGGTGCAGTTTCAGTAAGTTGAGTCTGTTGCTGATTTAACCTGTTAACTGCAGCTCAGCACACAAAGCTCTACACAACGTGAAAGTGTTTACAGCTCCGCAGCAAACTAATTACTGAGCTTTAGAGGTGCCCCCTTTTTTCTAGTCTTTGTACTTAGCTAAAGTTAGCCTTTAAAATGACCCACAGGAGCGTTTACTAAGGTTTTTGGCAGCAAAAGTACTTGGTTAAGTTTAGAAAAATATTGTGGTTTTGGTTTAAATCAGTACATTTGTTGCAATACTTGACTTCTATGGGCAAGTACATGACATAATTACAAACGGGACATATTTGCGTTTGTTACCTAAAATTTATAAAAACGTCGCCTTTTTGCTCTTAAGGAGGACACAAACACTGATATACTGGGACATAGTACTGTTTGTTGGGCCAATCCCATCCCGCTCACTATAAAGAGACTCTCTCGGTTTCTGGTTACATGACTTCCGTCTTAATTACTACAGCCACTTGAGGGTGCCGCCTGATAATAAAACGTAAATATGAGTCATAATAAGCTGCTTGTGCAAACGTCTTATGTGGTCATTTTTCGAGGGAGAACAGTCTCCATTTGTCTTGCTGAGGAATTGGAGGTGACCTGAAGAAATGACCTTGGGTTTAAGTAACTTAGCTTAGCAAAGTGGTAGTGATGTGGGACTTTGAGCTATGCCAAGGACAAATTTTGGGCCAAGTAAGAGCCTCAAAGTCCTAAGCCACAAACAGCACACAGAATAAAAACATGGACAAAACGTACACAGATTGAAAACATAATTTCTTAAAGACACATCTATGCTCAAGCTGCCTTTGAAAGTTAGAAAGCAGTGCCAGGTGTTTTCTAATTAACCACTCATGACCTCCAATAGATTAACATGTTTAAAAGTGAAAATTAAAATGGAAAAAAGATCACGTTCAGCCAAAGTGAGAGATCCCTTTGAGACACTCAGGGGCTCTTTTATAACAATAGTTACTCCATTGCTGATCCACAGCCACACTTTCAGTTTCATTAACACTGCTCATATTCCAAATGGGGTTGAAACAAAGGCCAAATTCAATCGAGCAGCAGAGACCTGCACTCTCTGAGACTGTACATGTGTGAGAGAGCAGCATTTTAAGCAAAGACCCCCTTCCAAGTCCCTAACCAGCCTTGTGCTGCCAATTCATTCACTTATCAATGATGTCTCTATCTGCTGTGATTTAGATTTACATAATTATGTTTGAGTAACACTTTCAAGCAACACTGCAGCAGCTGATTGTGAAATAGATATTTCAGACAGATTTTAGATTTGTTATTGCATAAGAAAAAGAAATTAGGATGAACATGTACTTTGTTTATTCTGAGAAATGGCCTCAGTACCTGAGGTAATAAGCAGTGTGATTATACGCAGAAAATTGGAAACACACAGATAGCCCCATATTGAGCTCGGCATGAGGTTAACGGGCTGATAGCAAAAGAGAAACAGGGAAATGTATTATCTTGTGTTTGCTCTCAGTGTAAAATCTGGTCAACTGTGTTTCAACCACACTGGTGATGGATGAGGTGGAGAAAATATCCAGCAGCTCAGAGCCAGCACGTCTGGATTTTGGCAGGATGGGGTAATAACGAGCAAGGTACATCTCTCCTACTCTGCCAAGCAACCCACAACTCTTCCAGTTAACTCGGAGCCATCAGCATCACAAGCAAAAATATCTTACCACTTTATTGATTTGAATGCAGACATTTTAAACCATAAATATCAATGTTAACTTTTAAACAAAGAGTGCATCAGCAGCAAGCTTTCATTTGAAAGCGGTCACGATTCAAGACTTAAATCACAAGCCATCAGCTCTGGAGTGCTGCGTCTTCATTGAGTCCAAAAACGTCTGCGTTTAGAAAAGATTAAGTTGTTGCCAAAGCTGTGTAGCAATGAAATAGGATTTTAGGTCACAGCGGGAACACCATCTTATTCTGAGGCTGCATGTGTACAGAAAAAGACAAGTTGATTTTTAGCCTAATGCACCCTGGATCACATCTATTCTGTTGCTAAAAAACACATTAGTTCTGGGTCATGTGAGGGTAAAGATGTGATTTTCTTTTCCCTGGTGTGAAGAAAGACTAAGTCGCCCGGCACATATGAATCCCAAAGCCCCTCCAAAAAAGCTCTCTGGCTCAGAGTATATGTCTATCAGTGAGCATTATGTGAGCACCAGTTGGCTTCTCCCTCCGTCGATGTGTCACCCTTTCCCTCCTCTTCCTCCCTCCTTTTTAATGCATCCCCATTCTCTCTCTTTCTTCATGGCACAAAAGGGTCTATAGCGGGCCGTCTGAGCAGTAGAAAAGACCTTAATGTTTTCAGGAAGCCTGTGATGCCTCAGCCATACCCAATGTGCCACGAGCCAATAGTGGTGCTGCGTTAGAGCAGGCAGGGCAATCTGCTGTTGGGCCCAACGTGAGCAGACTTGTGAACGGCGGTCTTGAGTCAGCTCAGTCAGGACTGTGAGACAAGTCCCTCTGGTTTATGGATTAACATTGTAATAGAAACACACTGATTTATTATTATGGCAGTAACTGTTTTGATTATAATATGTATGCTGGCTTTAAGCCTTTGAAAAAAAGTATAACCCGTCAGAACTTCAGTAGCTCTGTATAATTGAACAGTTTTTAAAAAGAAAAATGTTTGACCCAGATGGGTATTTTCCCCTCCATGTTAATGTTGAGACAGCTGCTTCTCCAACATACTTGGAGAAGATCAGTTAGCCATTGGTTTCACCTGAGCTGGGGTTCTTTTTTCCCTTTTATCAAGCACCTTTTAAGCACTATTCAAAGCTCTCTAAGGCCAAAAAACAGGGTTCCAAATTAGCACCATGTAGCCAAATGCTGGTAAAATATGCAAGTGGCTGATAGATTTGCTTCCCTCACTAGCTGTAAAAACAATGGTAATCGATTGAGCGGCTGGTCAAATTTGAACATTTACTACTAGCCATTTGGCCAGTCCCCCTATTCAGCATTTAGATGCATGATATACATTTAATAATGTAATTGCTGCAATACAGTAAAACACATTCTTTTGCTGAAAAATCCTAAAAATGTCCTTTAACACTTGATTATAGTTATACATTATATATTAATACATTTTTATATATATATATATATGGTCCCCATAAGTACTAAATAGTGACCTAAAGTAAAGTGTTACCCCTACTTTTGGTCAATCATCACAGCAACCATGAATGTCCAGACAACAAAAAAGTCTAAATGTGATTATTATAAGACAAGATTTTAGGCTTTTATATAGTTTCCATGTACATTTGACCATTTTTCCTCGATGCATCGCGATAGCGCTATCACATGAAAGTATCGGATTCCGGCAGTGTGTGTATGATGTTGGCATGTTTTGGATTACTTTATTGCACAACTTTTCTTACAATAAGAGATAACAAGCAACATGTGGGTGAAAAACTAAATTCCTCTTCTAAAAAACAATCCAAAAACCAAGAACCATGTTCAATCAGTGGGTTTTGTGTGATAATGAGGGAGCCCAAAAAACTGGGCATGATGAAAAATGATACCTTGCAAAAAGAGTTGCACAGCATTACTGAGAGAAAAACTTCTTGTTGTGACAGCTCGTCACACCCGAGGTGACATCCCATGTGCCGCGTGTCACATTGTGAGTTTAGAGTTATTCCCGAAGTCAGATAGATGTGGATGAAGTGACCTGAAATCCATTTGCAGTTCCAATTTCATAAACAACATTGTGTGGCTTTCGTTCCAGAGGAAACGGTGAAAATGGAGCTGGGAACAGAAGTCATCGCCACCACGCATCCACCAACAAACACCTGCCATCCATGTGGCCCAATGCGAGAGGCTAATTGGAGCCAAAAGTCGTTGGAGACTGGTCACTGGATGATGATTTTTTTGCTGATGCTTGACATGGCTGCAAACTCTTCATAAAAGGAAATGAGAAACTTCATTTTTATCTCTAATCTCCCACCAGCCAGTTCTTTTTGTCCTACCGATTCTACCGATGATATAAATCTGTGCTTTGAAAGCAGCGACAATGCTCGGCAGAGAGAGTCACTGAGCTGCACTGAAGCAGATTATAAGCTAAAAGCTTCTGCGCACCAGGAAATTGTTTTTTTGCTTGTAGTTGAGCACTGAAGAGTCCAGGCAGACAACGGTAAACATAAACAGACTCCCACACACCCTCTTCACTTGCACATTTAAAAACTACAGGTTCAGGGAAGTTCATTAAACTGTGTGGGTGTCTTTTGCATTTATTATCCATTCTTTTCATGCAGCTATGACCTCTTTTTTAATTTTCAAAGGACAAAATGTACACTTTAAAAGAAAGGATTTGCGCACCAAAAGGAACTGAATTAACCGTTGCAATGCTCGCAGTACACTAAGTTATGTAGCTGCAGCTATTGCATAGATGCGTTATAGTTAAGAGTTGGATTCTGGCTTTGAACAGGGAAGAGAAGAATATTGAAATGTAACAGTACAATTTAAATATTCCTGATTGTGTGTTAAAGGACTTGCAGCTGCCGCTGAAGGACAAAAAAATAACTTCTGCAATAAACACTATAAAACATGGGAACAAGATCAATAGGTGTAATGCAATAAAGTGACTGCACATGAAATTTATTGACTCTGAAAAGGTAGATTTAGTGTTTAGAATTAGTGCGCAATGTGATTTTTATGCCCCGGGTTTGCCTTTATGGTAAAAAACAGGTGGTCGTAACTTCTATTTGGAAGATGTTACTATGTTGTTGAGTCTGAGTGCATCCTGAAAGAAGAGCTGCAGGCAAGACTCGGGGCTCACCCAGGTATGGGGGGTACCTGCTCTGCACATTTCTTGGGTTAAAAAAAAACACCTTTTCCTTTAATTATTCTCCTAAAAGACTAGAATTGAACATCAAACCAACATGATGCAGGAAAGCTCTGTGGTTCCCAACCTTTGATGTACCCCTACAGACCTGAAATACTCCTCTTCATCAGTCATGTTCCAAATGTGATCATTTCATTTAAACGTGATGTTATTCAGCCGATGCTATATCAACTAGGACAACGAATTGCCTCCTTCGTATTGAGTATTGGAAAAATTCCAAAATTCAATACCAAATTTCAATAGATGAAAAATTAGACTGAAATGTGTAATGTAATTTTTTGTTGTTGTTAAAATAGATTTTTATAAAATTTGTTTAAAAAAAAAAAAAATCATTCAGTGACCGGTATCAAAAGTCATAGTATTATCAGTTTGATAGTTTTGATCAGATTTTCTTTAACAATGCCCAAATGGATATCTATTATGTTAAAACAGCTGCTTAGACCACTCTGCCTGCTACTCTCAGTTGCAAAATAGGGTTCCAACAGGTGTCACTGTCCGGCTGTCCAACATCCCTTTCAATTATTTTAATTATTTGAGCTAATTCACAAGTACCCCAGAGGGTACGCACAAACACCATGTATACACAATTTGTCACACACAAATTGATATTTACAAGCGGAGACGCACCTTACGTATGCGACAGACGAGTGTACAGACACATTATACTATATAGTACTCTTCTCTTCTAGAGATAGCTGCAGGCAATATGATAAGGAGGATAATTAAATGGGTAGAGATGCAACCTTTATAAAAGGTTGTATTTATCATTCTTTCTTTTTTTCAGGTTTCCAGAGTTAATGATCTTATCGTTTTATCCTGAATTGACTTTACAAAGCAATTTGCATTTCACTATGAGCTCTATAAATGAATCACTGATCATCCTTCTGATGTTTAATAAGGAAGACTGAGATATCGTAGCAATGGTGGTTTACAGATACATGCGATCATTAGCGGTAGGGGAGCTACAAATAGCCACAGCCGTGTGTAATGGTTGCCTGGAGAAAATCGGCAGGACATGTTTATGTTTGTTACTACATCAATTTAGGCTATATCCAACTGTGAGAGTGGAAATGAGGCTTTGTTGGACGTGCGGCCAGCTCCACATATGGTAAATGGACTAGCCTTCATGTAGCGTCATTCTGGTCTTCTGGACACTTAAAGTGCTTTAAACTAGAAGCCACTTTCACCTCATCAACACACACGTACATTTATTCACTGATGACAAAGGCTGGACCAAGCAAGGCGCCGGTTGGCTCGTCAGGAGATCACCTAATCATTCACACACACATTCGAACACCAATGACACAGTCTTTAGGAGCAATTTGGGGCTCAGTGTCTTGCCCATGGACACCTAACAGCCGATCTTGCGATGGCGGATGACTCGCTCCACCCACTGAGACGCCCCCTGAATGGTTGAGATTTATAAAACAGAACCAGGCGCACCCGCGGCTTTACATAAATCTGACAAAAATAATGTGTATTCATAATGTGTTTGTGCATACACACAGCTTCATCATCCGGCCCCTAGTTGGGAATCATAAATTCAAAGTATCAGTTCTCTATCAAACGAACCAGGTGGGATTATAGTTAGTGACATTTACTTAGTTGACCCCTGACTTCATCCTACACCTTGGTTTCTTGTATCTATGGTGCCCGTTTACGCCACTGAAATGAACCCTCAGCTGCTCGGGGTCAATCTTGCACTGTTATAAGATATTAATCTGAGAACAATATCCAAAATGGTAATTCAGTATAAGCACTTTCCACTGCTGCCACGCCTTCAACGACAGCAGAGGGAGCCTCGGCATGCTGCTGAAGCTAAAGAGCATGTTTTCAGTCTCCTAAAGTGTGTCCACCCACACAAGGGAGAGAAGAAGCGGCAATTAAAACAAACATGTGATTGATTGCCCTTTTGTCTTATTATTCATGTCTTAAAACTAGAGCAGCGACGAGCTCGCTCCCCTCTACCTCTTACTCGTCTCAGTTTGTTATTGACCCAGTTTGCAGCGGCCGTGTGAAGTCTTGCTGCCTGTCATCTTCGAATGAGGAAGGGAGGGGGGGAAGGTGGTGGTGGTGGTGGTGGTTGGGGGGCAAATGACGTGGCGGAAAGAAAAGTTCTGTTCTATAAAGAGAGTGGGTGGAGATTTCAGTGACAGCGGCGCACTCCTTCCACAGAATCTTTTGATTTAAACGGTAATGAGTTCAGAGCCAAAGGCTGCGATCCTGCTCCAGAAATGGTTCCCAACCTCCCCCATCTCTCCCTCCATGCCCTCTGTTGTTCCTCATAAACTGCCATTTACGGAACTGAAATGCCAGCATCTGCTCTCTTTTGGAACCATCCTCCACACTTATCTTGTCATTTTATATCTGTAAACAAGGAGGGTGAATAGGCTAAATCGGAGACAGGATGAACATTTGGAACACAGGATGAAATAGAGAGCAAGACACCAAGGAAGACCAAAAAGAAAGAGCAAGACCCGCTTTGATAGAAGGAAGGAAAAAGGATGTGTATCATAGCAACCGGTGTCACCACCTGACTTCAAGCTACATGTAAATTTGTTCATTTTCTTCCAGATACAGGATCATAGACCTCGTTATTATGCGTTACTGGCAAGTATGGTACACAGCACTGTTCCTTTGTTTTGGAGGTGAATTAATTATTTCGAAAACACAAGATTGTGTTAACACAGGGCTAACCGAGATTGTATATACTGTACATATTCTGAATTGCTTGCTTGACTCAAACCTACTCTATTCAATATTTTTCACAATAACCCCGGAGGAAATTACAGTGTGAAAGAGACTGCTCGTAGTGACATGCCCACAACGTCCTTCATCTCTACTTTAAAAGGTCTTTTAGTGTGCATGATGTACACTGAGACATGCACTATAAACTCTTGAAAAAAAATAATGAAGTACACTACTTTAACATAACATCAAAGTTGCTGAATGATGATTTTTTTCCTTCCACATTTATTTCCATTTCCACTTTTTGCACTGTCCACCGACCCTTCAGACATCTCAAATAGGTATCATTGTTGATTGCAGTGAAGGAAATGGTTAGCTTGGGGGGGGGGGGGGGGGGGGGGGGGGGGGGGGGGCATGGTGGCATGCAATGGACAAACTAAACCAGCCCACGACTCATTCTGGGGGAAAAAGAACCCATCCCCATTTGAAACCCCAGTTCTCTGCTACTGGTTGCTTTGGAGAAGGGAACCAATTTTACAGCAGTGTTTTTCAAAGAGTAAAGCAATCCAGCCAAAAACATTATATATTTAATGACAATCCTCGGCTTTTAGCAGATGCCAAAGTGGCCCCCTGCCGTCATTCTGACATCACAGTTTGTTGGTGCATTTTCCTCTCGGTCTCGTAAGGACTTATTTACTTTTAATTCGTTAATCCATCTGGTGATTCCAGAAACTCATATCGGTCTCTTGTTTTTTTTTAAATCTGACGATGAAACTGCAGCTATTCAAACAAAGGCCCAGCACTCTGAAACCATCCGGTATAATTTCATCCAAAGATTCATCCCATTCTTAAAATTAGTTTTGCGTAACATATTCCGTGCTGCCTTTGAAATAAATACAATTAATGTCATTTTTATTTCGTTCAGAAACTGGCAATCAAGGCGCGATCCCCGATGAGAGAGAAAGTCATGTAAAGTTCAGCCTCGACTCCAGTGTGTGTGGATGCATTTTGAGAGTGTGTGTGGGTTGTGTTGCAATGCATCTGACTCTGAACTGTCATTTACCATGATGCTGCTCTCACTGCAGGCGCTGATCAGCAGCGGCGAATTAGCTATCATATTCCGCAGCAAACACGACTCTCTGTCATCCCATCCTCTCTAAAGTTTTATCTCCACTGTCAAGGCGTTCACTTGTTTAATCATAACTGTCTCCTCATCCGCAGTAATTGTTTCCACCGGGGGGGGGGGGGGTTCAGAGGTTTAGGAAATTGGCTTTTTATGCTGCATTAGTTCTCTTGCCATTTATTTGTCTCTCTCCATTTTGGTTTCTTCCCCTCGCTCAGTTTTGATATGGTTATCTCCCTCTACTTCACTCCACTCCATCAATTCTTCCCCTCCTCTTCCACTTTGTCCTGTCTCTGTCCCACCATTTTTTCTCTGCGGTAAAATCAGCTGCATTCATTTCCACACACAGCCCATTTCCCTGTTTGTGCTAACTAACATGATTCCTCAGTTAAATTTCCCTTCCCAGAAGCAATAGCAGTTTTATTAGCAGGGCAACAGCCCAGCATCGGTCTTGTCCCAGAAATGGAGGGGATTGTCTTCGGTTGAGAGGCTGCGAAGAGGACAG
>NC_045756.1:4586542-4587062 GCF_008692095.1 Etheostoma spectabile
GCAAAGGAAGATGCGACTAGACATCCTTCACTGACAGAGCAAGTAACCCTGTGTTTGCTGGACCTTTCACACACAAAAAAGGTTGCGTTTACAGCAGAACAATTGAGCTCTATGAAAAAAAAATACTACTAATGTATAATTTCTTTTCTTGCCTTTGTTTAGGCAGAAGCTAAATTCACGTAAGCAGAAGTTCTCCTTTTTCAAACTGTACTCAAATCAGATATGTCCAAGTCTAACCAGATTCACCAGTTTGGGCGGATGGTTTAGATACACTGACTGCATGATGTCTACAGCGGGCACCACAGAGCCCTGGAGCAACATAATCAAAGACATTTAACCCTCGTGTTGTCTTCCTGTCGAAATTGAAATGAACACTTTTGTTGACGCTTTTTTTATCAATGTTTTTAAGCTTTTCTTAAGTTTATGTCTCTGTTTTCATCACTTTTGGTTTGTTGCTTTTTTAATGTTTTCAATACTATTAACTTCAGTTTTACAGTTATTTTTGGAATTTATGGCCAAT
>NC_045756.1:4587072-4589555 GCF_008692095.1 Etheostoma spectabile
TATAGGAAATTATACCTAATGTTTGAGTTAAAAAAGCACAGCATTAAGAGTTATTTACTAAAATTAAAGGAATGTATGTTGATGAATAATCACAGACTGCAATACATCAACTTTTAATCAATACTATTTCGAAACCACTTAAAATTTAACCATCAAATTGAATAAGGCACCCCAAAATTATTAAAAGTAGAGATTTGTAGTTGCCAAAGAGCGTTTTGTGGAACCAATCATGGTATTTTGGGTAATTACAATTGGGTAGTTAAAAAGAACATTGATCTAGGAAAACGGGTCAATTTGACCCGAGGACAACATGAGGGTTAAGGTAGATTTTGAGGATCAACTGGGAGGACAAACATACCAACATTAGCGTTTTGGAGGAAGCCAACATGTTAGCATCACCACCACAATAATGCAGTACCAACTTCAATGGACTGGCCATGTCATTGTCAAACATTTGTCATCCCAAACAGATCCTATACTCCCATTTGGAGAAAGCTTGGTGAAGCCCCCGGTGGGCCAAAAAAACGCTTCAAGGATAACATTAAGATCAGCCTAAAGACGTTTAAAATTCCTGTTAGCAACTGGGAGCAGATCGTTTTGGACAGGCGTCGCTGGAAGGCAACTGTGCAGGAAGGAGCTGTGAGCCATGAACTGGAACTCCGCTGTGTCGCTGAGACATAGCGACAGCACATGAAAAAGAGAAAAAGGCTCCTCTACCACTCACCACCTCCACTTTACCCTGCATCAAAATATGTGGATCATGTATTTGCCTGTACAGCCATCTAAAGACCCACTGGAACCTACATGGAGGACAGTCATACTGGTTTCGAGTGACCGCTGACGAGGACTTTAGTGCCTTTCCTTGCATTTAACAGGATCATTAATGGTGTGAAAACATCAGATTTCTGCACAGTCAAAGAGATAAAAATAAATGTGCTATATAGTTTAGTTAGAACATTCATAACAGCTTTTCTGTATGGCTCCTGAGTGTCTTTTCAGCCTTACACAGCACATCCGGAACCTTTTGAGAAACTCAGGAACGTTACTTTGTGTTTTGACCAGTGAGCAGAGACTACATTTAGTTCTAGATGTTGGAAAGGTCGCTGGTAAGGCAGCCTGATCTCATGGAAATGCGCATACATAGCATGCCACCTTTAAGGACATTTTAATGCGTTTGATGTTCACGCATTTTAACGCCCCGTTCTCATTCCCAACTTGTCAGTTTTAAATATGTGGTTACCGTTGGGAATTCAAACACAACCACTTGTTTAGGTTTAGGAAAAGATGATGTGTTAAGATAAGTACCTCTGTTACATAAACTAAGTTAGGTACACAAGTTAAGTAGTCAATAAGCCAACACTGACTTTTGGTTTCACATGGGACACCCAGCAGTCTACTGGATGAAAGCCATGTGTTTGTCCCATCTATCCATCCATGCCAACGTCCTCCCTACGCAGACTGTCTCTACGTCAAACTATACATACATACACCAGTAGAGACCAAATGGCGTGAATATGAGACACACAAAGCAAAAAATGCATAAGAAAAATTAAGAAATAAGGTGCCATTTAGGGATACCAGGCGGGCTGCAGGGGTAACATTTTCCTAAGGTTTAGGATTGCTTGTGTTGCTAGGCCACCGTCAATCCTGATGTACCAGATTACAGTAGCAGAGTTACAGTTTGAGTGTTAGCCTACAGTCTTAATAAATAATATCTAACAGTGCTATTTTCCAAACTTTAACTTCCATTGTTGCCTTTGTTCGTCACGAACATTTCATGGAAATAGGGAAATATTCATGATTGGAAGCTTTTAGCGTCTTCAGTTATGCTGCCACTGCATTATCAGTCAGTTCAGACTTAAGTTATTATTAGACTTCACCACAGCACATGGAGGTCAGTTAGATAAGTGAAGCAGATTGAAGCTGCATGAACGAAAACAAAAAAGCCCTTTTGACTCTACGTCTTATATGGACATGCAGTCTCTTTTTCACATTTACATCCAAGATTTAAAAGACAATACAGCACTGTCTATCTGGTTTGTGCTCGAGCCCTTATATTCCTTGCCTAGGTTAAACGAGAACATTCTCCCTCGTCACAAACTTGACTTTACTTCACAATCTTTTTTTGCTTTATTTTTTTAAATCCAAATTCTGGCTTCCTGTCACATCCTAAAAGCCAAAGAACATTTGACTTAACAGTGTCATTTCCTCTCTGGTTCATCAAGTGCTTCTGGTTTTCATGCTGCTGGCATTTTAAAATCACGTATTAGACTCAAGCGGAGGAAGTCACAACCTTTTTAAAGCTCTGTCAAGATGACCTCAGATGATTGACAGATGCCAAGCTACATTTATTTAGCTGTTTAATTCCCACAGTTCCACCAAAAAATGTGTACACATGATTAGTAGAGCGATTTTTTGGCAATGCGACTGGATGTCATGGCCAGCCAAACAAAAACAACAACGTGCTTCTCAAACAAATCTAA
>NC_045756.1:4589565-4592287 GCF_008692095.1 Etheostoma spectabile
AGCATTGGATAAAAAAAGGGGAACTCTTTTATTCAGTAAGTGATGTGTCTGCTTTTGAACCTTTTAACCGTCTGGCAAAGAACTGAAGCCAGCCTCTACATTTAGTTTAGGCCCAGCACTACCTCCCCTTTCTCTTTCTGTCTCTTTGTGATGTTGTTTACTTTATGCAATTTCCAATTAATTAACACATTTATTGAATAGAATTCATCCTGATGCACAAATATGAGGAAAGTTGAGGACAAGAAAATGTAACACGTTATCAACCTGCTATTAAATATGCTTCCCTAATGCACACAGTTAAGGGTTTGGCGGGGAGCTGCCTGGATAAATGCCAGGGGGAAGATATTGATGAAGTGCAGCAGGATTTTAAATCATCGCAGAGTTCTGTGTACCCTGAACTGGGGAGACCAGAGGACACCTCCAACCCCGCGATGATGTCTCTCCTGCCGCCTGAAGCAAATTAACCCTGCAGAGGTTAGAACAAAAAGCCTTTATTTTGTCCTTATCCACATTTCTGCAGCTGCTTTTTCATTCTGCTCGTCACAGCCGAGGCTGCATGGACCTCATTTGGGGCTTTTGGCAATAATTAAGATTTTCATTAGGCCTTAAGGCTTAACATCTTAACCATCTAATGAGATATATTCATGTATACACCTGGCCTGGTCTCCATGTAAATGGGGGCTTGTTTTATTATTCCCCCCGCCCCCCTTCCCCCCTGTCAGCGTGGACTAACGTGAACTAATTTAACCTTTCTGTGGGATTCAGCCTCATTACAATAACAGCTGACTGCAGCTGTGTGAGAAAACTTATTTTGGGTATTGATTGGTATTAAGGAGGAGGGAAAACCCTTTGGTTGGTTTGTGTTTAATGCAGTTCAGATCAATTTGCCAAATGTTCTCATTCACTAATTTACTTTTAGAGCTTGTTCATGTCATGCCATGTACGCCTGTTCTTAACATTTTAATTTCCTTAAAAACAAAGCAATATTATGTATTTACAAAGCCATTTAGCAGGATTCAACAACAGACTAGAGTTGTCCAGCCTATTTTTGATTAAAGTGACACTATGCAAAGAAAGATTAATCAACACATTGATCATTTTACACATAAAAGATCATTGTGATAATTTGGAGTAGACTGAAGTAGCTGTAATGTAATAATAATAACAAAAATAATAATAGTAATGTTGCTGCCTTACTTAATAACCCATACCTTTTGAGAGTACAGAAGTAAAGGTTTTCCCAAAGTGAATAAGAAATAACCTTGAAAATAAGGTGCTCATTATTCATAATGCAATTTCAACAGTTCAGCTTGGTCTGAAGGCCATTACACAGGCTCACGTTTTATTTCACCTAAATGTAGAAATGATAGTGCTGCACCATGGGAGGCGTGCATGCATGTGCACCCCTCCCCTCTTTTTCTTTCTCCGTCCGTCTTAGCTCACGTGTCCCTGAAGTCTATTGGATTAGAGAAAAAAAACAGGCTGAGAGAGACAAATGGAGGCTGACTATATAAAATATTTATGCTCAGTATGTCCAGGCCCCTCGTATCTCGTCCCCCCCATCCTTATTGAGTTCTCTCGCTTCTCTGACTCATTGTAGAGTGGCTTGATTGTGCCAGCAACCCCTCCTCAGGACTTTCAGTGCTTATAAAAGGTGGAGAAATTAGTCACCAAGGTACACAAAACTCCCATAATTGCATTTTAAGGGCAACAAGGGTCATTCACTGCCAAGTCCCTGGCTGGCGCCGCACACTTTTTTCTATTGTCCCGCCTGGTGAGCATTTTTTGCTTGAATTTAAATTAGTTGATTTTGCTCAATAAAATCAAGACAACAATAACACACAAAAATTAAATAATGAAATATAAAGATTGGGCAAGTTAGATTAAGAAAACCTCTAGGGGCTTATAGAATGAGTCTCACCTAAGGACGACAGGAATGATATAGCTAAAAAATTACAAGTGTCCGAAACAAAAAACAACAAATTGAACACAAGTAAGCCCTGAATAAAAATAAATAAATAAATAAAAGCATAAGGTTGGCTACATAAACATCAAAGGGTTAAAATAAATTACAATAATTTAGATCAAATGAGGACATGTGGACTAATGTGTGTGAGTAGAAATGATAGACAGCAAGGCCAAACTGCAAAGGCCAAACTGTAAGAAAATGTGATATGAATAGTTCAGATCAATACAGTTGTGGAATCAAACAGCAGTCTGTCCACTGAGACTGAATGCTTTCTCTCTTAGCAAAATACCACCCTAACCCTTCCTACAAGAGGGTTTCTGTTGATATTGCATGAAACAAGAAGTCACACACACATTTCTGTTGCCCAGCTTGTTGTCGTCGACAAAACATTTGATAAAATACAAAAAGGCAGGTTAACCTTTAAAGACAGTTATTTTTATTTCTGATCTGATGTGATCATGTCTGCCTGATATCACAGCTATTCATAAATGAACATGACCACTCAACACTGCATTAAATTATGTGCCCGTGGTTGTCGTCGATACATGCATTCCCTGATTCAACACGGCTCTATCTTAAAGTCAGTGTAGTGAAGGGGACGGGTTGGATACAAACCCAGGACTTTCACCCTGGAGACCACTATTAAGTTGGCCTAGAAATCTAGATGCACCCTAGCGGCAGTAAATGTAATTTGCAGTTTATTCTAGTCAGGCCAATCACATTGTGTATAGAGTTGGTGGGCGGGCTTAACAT
>NC_045756.1:4592297-4635585 GCF_008692095.1 Etheostoma spectabile
GAGTTGCAATGGTACTGTGAGATTTCCCTGTTACTTAATAAGAAGATGGCTGCTGCTGCTAGCGAACTTGGTCTTTCAAATCAGCTTTGCCCATCACTATGGAAGACTTGGAGTTAAGCACTGAAGTCTTTCTTATAAAAAGGAAGATGGGTTCGGAGTTTTGCCGACTGGATACGGCAAAAGGATACTTAATCAACTAGCGTGCCAATGGTGAGTTCCCAGACCCAACATCTTGATGTGGGTGTGGCTTGTCAGGCTACTATTAAGTCCCATGTGGAACCAAAAGTCAACATTGACTTACAAACATAAGTTAAAGTAGGTAACAGACTTCACTTATGCCACATATACCTAGCCTACACAACGCACTTAACATACTAATTTTAACCCAAACCATCATCTTTCCCTGAACCTGACCAAGAAGTAGTTTTGTTGACTAAACCCTAATTGTTTTTCATTTTAACACATTACTGGTCACCACCACGTAAAGGTTGGAATATTTTGTGTGATTGCAGCAGTACAAGATCGGCATAGTAAGAGTGAACTGTTGTGTGATTACACTTCACCATAGCATTGGTATCTTTCCCCTCCATATTCTTGTTTCAGTAGAGGCTAAAAATATTCACTCATGCATCCACAATTAAAAGAAAAAAAGAGAGGCTCTCATGTGCTAAATTCAAACTCACACTCATCTCTCCATCTGTCCATTCCCTCCATCCCTTGCTCCCTTTTCTCCATCCCGCCCATCACATTGTGGTCTTTGATCATGGAGAGCTGCAGAAACTATGAGCCGGGGGGCATGGGAAGCATGTGTTCAGTCTTCAGTGATGCTGTGCCTGTAAACACGCCATGTTTGTGACTTTGACTGTTATGGGGTAATTCTCAACACATCCTGCTGACATAACACTGAAACCATCAATATTAATAATCAGAATGAAACTTGTGAAACACTGTTTTTGCAAACAAAAACAGTCTGGAGCAAAAACTGGGTATTTTGTTTCCTACTGGAAAGACTTAGGGAACAGTCGTCCCTGATAATAGGTTACGTTTTATATAACTTTATGTGAAAACTGCCTGCTTTTCCCCACTACAGACCAGTGAGTGGCATAATTATCCTCGCAACCACATCTGAATTGAAACATATCACCTGTGCAGGTAGGCACGGGGGGGTGAGTTCAACAAAGGGCACTCTACGAAGACTGTAGTTAAATACTTATTTACTTGCACTCATGAGCAGTGATGGGAATAACGACGTTGTAAATAACTGCGTTACTTTTTTCAGTAACAAGTAATCTAATTGATTACTCTTCCCATCTTAATAACGCGGTTATCGTTTCGGCCAAAAAATGTGGCGCGTTACTATAATTGAAGCTGTTTTTTTCCATCAGAGCAACTAGATCTCTGAGCCAAGAGACAAAGACTTTTTTTTTTATTGTTCGTCCTTGGATAGTGGGAAGTGCACAAGACAAGCGCACATATGCTGACAATTGGCTTGAGTAAAATTTCATGGTAAGCCAATCAGAGGTAGAGTTGGGGGGGTGTTAGAAAGCATGCAGCCAGACACACAACGAGTGACAGGTATGGCAAGCCCAAATGAGGGCAATACATATAAAAAGTTCCAAAAAATCTATTGTGTTATGTGTATCATTTCACTAAATAAACATAATATCTACATACAGTGCATGGTATTTGATTGGAGGCTGGTGTCACTTAGTCACATAGTTTAGATTTGTGTACATTGTTTTGGCTAATATTGTATTGTACTGTGTCAATTTAATTATAATGTTCAATTTTATCATAAATTATTGAACATGCACATGCATTTTAAGTTCTGGGGTGGAGGTGGGGTCACATTTGAGCATTAAAAAATGTACTTGAAATTAACGCAATAGCTACTTCCTGAAGTAACTGGTTACTTTTATAATTCGCAACTGAGTAACCAATTTAGGTACTTTTTGTAATGAGTAACTTTTAAAAATTACTTTTTAAAAGTAGTTTGCCCAACATTACTCATGAGCACAGACAAGCCTATAACCCTAACGTTATCTAATGTGACACATGTTAAGCCTGTATTTAACCACTTGCCCAGATTAGAGGAAGTAATGATGCACACCGGATTTCACTTTCACTTAAAGAGCAAAAGCCCTGCAGCAAAACAAATTGAGGTTAGGGCATTTTATCAGTTAAACAAATCAAAATCTGAAAACTAATGTTAGTTTTTGTCAGCATTATCTACATTCCTTTTGTAAAGAATAGTACAGAGATGAGGGATGAGAAAGGAAGCACGGAAGCACCTTTCCTTAGAATTTAGAGAATATAACAAGCTCTTATCATGGCTGCCACTTAGATACATCTGGGTCATTTCACTCAGGAACTTTCCTTTCATAAAAAAAAAAAAACTATTTGATTGCAGCCTTGATGGCTGACCTCTGCATGGCTGTTGGCCCATTAGAGCTTACGTCTCAGAGATATGAGAAGAGGTAGAGGACGGCAGCCCAGGTGTGCTTCACGCCGATAAGCTTCCCCGATTCCCTCCGCCACCCTACCTCCCTCCTCACCTCCATCTGATCCCATCTTTATCCTCGTCCTTTGTCTGCCTAGTCTCACTCCACTTTCTTTCTGAAGCCCAAGTAAAAGCCCAGATAGGATGGTATGATACGGTTGGAATTAATTTTTCAAACATTTCTCCCCTCTCACCTTCTTCTTGCTATCTTCCCTTATTCTCTCTTTCTTCTTGAACAATTCGATCGCGACGGCTAACAAAATGTTTCTATAATAGAATATTTAATCCACAGAGCCAAACATGGTGAAATGGCCTTACACATTAAACAGCACAAGGATCACAACTCTTCCCCTTTTTATTTTCTACCACTCTGTCTTTATTGTTCTCCTGACTGGAAAAGCAAGGCCTACCTATATTGATCATCATGAAAAAGCTGTACTGCTGGCTGCAAATTCAATATACTTTAGCCTCAACAAATCCAAACCTATGAGGAACTAGACTCTGTCAGCGGGATCAGAACCTGGCAGGGGTGTTCATTTCTTTTCCAACAATGAGTTGAGTTATGAAGCAGGATTCCATTTTACAATTTGCAGGTTGGAAAAAAAAAATAATAGTAATAATTGTACTTGAACAAATAATAGACTTCCCTCAACTCGGTCTTTACCAAGTGGCTCCTGAGGACGTGACTGCGGTGATTGTAAGATAAGGCACCAGCAAAGACACACAGGAATTCAGGAAAAACACGTGTCACACAAGCCATAGTAACCACTTCTGCAAAATATAACTGAAGAAAGAAACCCTTTTTTCCAGCTACAACAACCAATGACCGCTTTGATGCCCTAGCATCAAAAGGTTATCCTGGTTTGTCTTCTAGGCACAGATTAAAACAATGCATTAAGTTTGGAGGCAAATTGCGGCGCTCACTCATCAATGATAGAATTTACAAAACTGTTCTCTCATCACTGTGTCTGTAGAAATGCACTTCATACTTGTTGACCTCAGTCAGATTTTATGGCAATGTGTGGGTTAAGTGCTGCCATAGAGGGGATGACATCAGTGCCCTCTTACTTAGAACGGAGCCCATTTGGATTTATTCACTGGACACACTGGCACCAAAGGGACTTAATGAGGGCTTTGACATTTGTCCCCCTTTCTAATAATTATGCTGTTAGAGAATCTTCGGCTTGGCCATAACCTTCTTCTAATGGAGCTGTATGCTCATCCGTCAATGGGGTTTCTACTGTTTAATGTATCTGACCTAGTGGGCAATAATTTTAACTGACAAAGACAAAAGTGGTCATGGAAGTTCATGGGCGTCGTGCCCTTTCGTATGCAGAACGGATTTCTTTTCATACACATAAGCGAGATTTCTGCGACAAGAGGAAATTGAATTGGACTGGTCAGCATCAATATCCCTTCCACTTCTTATTTCGTACTTCTTATACTGTTAGCGTAGCTTAGCACAAAGACTGGATGCAGGGGGAAAGCTAGCTTGCTCCAAAAGGAACAAAATCTGCATACTAGCACCTCTAAAGCTTACTTAATACACTAAATGTAGCTTTTCCCCCTAGCTTTTAGTCTTTGCATCTTAAAAAAGTATCAGAAAATATGTTTTCTCCACCCTGCACTACTCTTAAGCTCTCCCAAGGTTTAGCTTTAAATTAAATTTGTTGGATTTAAAGACACATGGAAACGTCAGATGTATTTTAGGTCCATTGCATTGCAAAGTGGACAACACGGGGACAAACACATTTTGGATTTTGCTAGATTCAGGAAAACGTTCCAAAAAGACTTGAGACAAAACCAGAATTAAAAGAAACACAAGACACATCCAAGCTGTCAAAACAAGTGATCTTAAGTCCATGTGTAAAACAACCCGCTGCCATGTGTAACAGCACAAACTGTCAAAGTGTCGCTGTATCAGTGTCCCCAAGTCAAACCGTGGCCCATTTATTTCTCCTTGGCAAATAAAGTTATTCCAGATCTGAAAGGAAAGACAAATGTCCATGTGTCCCGGATAAATGCAATTGACTCATTTACCACTTCAAGCAAGAAGAAAAACGTGATGGAGCCTGGCACGAGGAGCAACACATACATCACACCACGCCGCCACTTAGAGCAAAACACATATAGCGGGGCGTGATCGTTAACCTTTGGACGGGCATCTGTACGCCTGTGTTTGTTGGTTGTGCCGTCGTGACAGATGAAGCTTGGGATGATAGAGTGTGCCTGTCTCCTTCTTGATCACACACGTACACAACCACCTACGCATTACAGACGGTGCGTGTACACAGAGATGCACACCTAGGAAAACCTGCGTAATAAGTACACAAATTATTACGGAGACATGTAGCCATAGCTCATGCACACTCTCACACATGCTCACAGCTGGACACCAGATGAGAGGTAGGAAGAAAGCTTTTTCTTTTCCATCTGTGTCCAAATGCATCTTACATTTACCATAAAACTGTTGTGTGAACACTCCATCACAGAATATCTGTGTGTGCAAGATAGACAATGTTGAATTTATTCATGAGAAACACTTTGCAGAGCATCACAAAGTGCTAAACAGTGATCGCCAAGGACACCATGAACGTAATTAACAAGGAAGAGTAGCGGAAAAAGGCAACGCCACACAAATCGGAAACCGAAAAAGTCAAACTACATTTGTGTGTGTGCCGTTATGTGGGCAGAGCTGTGTTTGTGTCTTTACCATTGTGCCTGTCCCATTGTAAATACATTCCAACCTGTTTCTTTTTGCCCTCTCTTCTCCCTCAGACTAATGTACATAAGAAACACAAGACAAATCACCAAAGAGGCTGAAAGAAATAGGAAGCAGCGGTCCTTGCACTAATGTTGCTTGGCAACCAGACCAAGGTGATTTAGTAATTGGAATGCGTTCTATGAATATTTGTTTTCAAAGTGGCGTATCCAGCATTGCAGCTGGTAAATGTCTGAGAAAATGCATTAGGCAAATTATTTTGGATAAAAGTTCAAATATGCAGGCTTAAGGGGTGGAGGACTGAAACTTTAAATCCTCAGGCCGACTATTTGGGCAAATTCGGGCAAGGAAAGTTAATGAGTATTGCACTCCTCTTACAACCTCTGTGTGTGTGTGTGTGTGCCCTTTAACGTGGCAATTAAGCTCCAATGCCTCCAATGGAGCCGCTGGATGGCCAGCAGCACAAACTGCTTGTATTGGGCAGACACTTTGGTTTTAAATATGAATATAATCTAGGAATGATCTTACAAAGAGCATGCATCTTTATCTGATGTTGCAAAAAGGAAAGATCTGGTGCTATATGTCTGTGTCAAATCTAAAGCGGTTCATTAATGCTTTAACACATTTTCAAGTACATTTAAGATCTTAAAGCAGCACAGACAGAACCCACAGATCGAACCTGCAGAAGGAGTTGGCAGCATCATTAATGCACAGCAAAAAATTCATCTTGTATTCTGTCTTAAAATCTGAAAACCGTAGTCTATCTTAAGGTCTGCGGGTCACTTTGGAGGGATAATTTATTTAACATAACATATGTTTGGGAGCTACAGCCAACCTTCACTTCCATTTCACCAGCTAATACATGTGAAGTAAGGAAATGTAGTTTGCAATTTGATCAGAGCTCAGACACAAAGTAAAGTATGAAACATAACCTATCTATATATAAAACCTATATGAGCCAATAGTGAAGTGACAAGTGACACATTTCACCATCCTTTAATCATAAAGCAGCTTTTAGTTCACTTTCAGTCTTTTGTTATGGCTGCCCTTTGAGCACAGCATAGCTGAAAATAGCATGTTTTGACAACTTCTCTTCACGTTTCATTTTGGATAAGTTAATTTAATTAGTTTTATGTGTATACCATTTTACTGAAATTGCATTTGATATGATTTCATGAGAAAAAGTGGTTGATTGTATCCCTAGTCAGAAAGCCTGAGGGACCTGTTAATGACATAATGATGGAGCAGGTCAGAAACATGTGCCTGACCATGAAAGGCTCTCTATGTCAGAACAAGAACTTTAAATTGCATCCTGAACTTAATAAGAAGCCAATGTAACATAGAACGAGAATGAAATAGGACTGATTTGCGACGTCCTCCTGGACCTGGTCAACAACCTTGCAGAGGCGTTCTGGACCAGTTTCAGACAGTCCTGGGATGACTTGCTGAGGCAGGTGAAAAGGGAGTTCGAGTAATCAACCCTGGATTATATAAAACCATGAATGATCATTTTAAACTCAGATTATGAAACAACTGCTCTAAAATTGGTAATGCTTCACAATTGTATATATTATATCATGAGCAATGTGGAAATAGAGGCCCAAGTCTCACTTTAATTGCAAAATGTTTAATTAGTAAGATGTGGGATGTATTTAATTAGCAAGTGAAAGACTGATGCAATTATCGCTACATGTAGCATCATTGAGGTTATAGGGTTTGAGGAGAGAGATCAATAAAATCAATGGAAAGTCCTCAACGGTACAGGGAGAAATTCATGTGGGTGCATGCAGAACATGCAGGTTTAACCTTATCAAGCAGCACTGGAATATAGAACAATACGTAGAACTCTTGATTACAGTATGTCAGATAGACAGGAGTATGAACGTATAGAAACATAACCTTCTATTTCCTTTGGTAGATATAATTCTAAGACTGTTTCACACCACCAGGTGTCACTGTTAACTCACAGCAGCCCACCCCCCCCTCTTACTTTGGTGTCTCGCTCTATGCTTCCCTTGCTCTCTCTCCTTCCATCCCTCCTTCTTTCCCTCTAAAACAAAGTAATTGCCTGCAGCACAGTTCAGAGTCTCCTTCTCTGTCTGATGCAAATCAGGCTCCAGCCAGTCAATCATTATTCTCTTCCACAACAGTATATACCTCGTGTGGTTAAAGGAGTCACTGAAACCGGCTGTTGCATGGGTGCCTCTGTGTGTGTGTGTGTGTGTGTGTGTGTGTGTGTGTGTGTGTGTAGGTTACAGACATATTGTAGTCACGGTTAAAGTTAACCGGCATCGGTGTAATTGCGTGCAAGTACACGATCTGCGCGTTTTAGTAATCACAGAGAGGAATTTTAGGATCATATTCATGTGTCAGACGCACTAAAAGAGTGACAGACGCATTCTCCCAGGATTCATCTGTCACTCAGGCATCTATAATTCAAAAACAGCCAGTCAGAGGTCTCGGCAGGGTCTACTTCTAAAGAGAGCTGGATTTTTATTAATATCGATACATTTATTCACCTTATTGGTTTTGCCTCTCTTCTATGCACATTTGTAGGACAAGCACATGTTCAGTTTGTATATGCAAGTAGGAGCCTCTGTGAGTATGTATTTAAAACTACTGTATATGTGCTTGATGCATGACCACAATATGTGTTTGTATGTAATCTAGAAGAGGTCTGTAGTGAGCATGAAGTCTATGTAAGAGAGGGTTCTGCTCTACGGATTTTCTAATATCTGCCGGTCTGACCAAAGTGCTATAAGAATGTTATTGCTCTGCAATTTGATACCCACATCACTTTCTGCTGACGGAGAGAAAGCACGGCAGAGAAGGATCGAGACAGAAAAATGAAAGGGTGTGAAAACGACAGAGTTAGAAGTCAGTTAAGCCATTTATTCAAGCCGTGCCATAGAGAGGAAGACAATCCCTTTTTCAAGGTAAGACTCAGCCAAGAAGGCAGCAAATGAAAACCAAGGTGATAAATCTTGCAAGTATCTTAAAGTAAGCATTTACGCTTCCAGTGAAAGAGATTGACAAGAGTAGATCCAAGTGAAAGCTATCATCTCATATGAATTTTCGCATTTTAATCTGGCTTCAATAACGATTGGGAGGTCAGATGTACAGAAAAGGCCCCCAATTCATCAATAACATGAAAAAAAGACAGACGCCTCTTTTATGCAGCTTGTTCAAGGCGGGAAGCTTGCACCCTTATTGCACCCTTATACTGGCTCGCCTTTCTGTATAAAAAGGTAAGTGGTTTCCCCCCGCAGCCCATCCGTTACTTAGCAAATTCAACCATTTGCAATACTTTTAGCTAATCGGTTTAGACCTCTTTGCTAGCTTGCCAACGAGATTTCACACACTTTCAATCACAACACAGCATGTGTTCAGCTGTTTATTTTTTATTTATTTCAAATTAGCTGAGCTACAATTTCTCCACGTTCCCCCCTGGGGTTCAAGTACACCTGTTTTGAAGGCACTTTGACAAAGCAATGCAATCAAATGTAAAGAAGAAAAAGGAGGGAGTGATGTGTGGGGATGACAGGAGTAGACAGATAGTTGTTTTCAGATTTACAGACCTAGCTGCTCTCAGAGACAGAGTGTGTGAGAGAGAGAGAGAGAGAGAGAGAGAGAGAGAGAGAGAGAGAGAGAGAGACACAGCGGCCTAATTATCCCAGAGAGCATCAGCATCCTCAAACAGAGTGAGTAATTCCGATCCAGCTGCATTATCACCCTGCCATAACACTGCCAATCCAACCCGAAAGCGGCTCTGCTGAGCTGATCCGCCTTTCCCCCCCCAAATCATCTGAGGTCATGACTTACTGCTCACTCCTTCTGAATACACAGCAACATTGTCTGCATAGCAAGGGCCCCACAATGCACGTCGACATCAGAGATATTTCTGTTCAATGCCTTGTATCCACAGGGGTTGCACTTAGCAGATGTATCATCATGAACGTATCCATCCAGTAGTGTGCTGTCTAATCCTAGGTGCTATAATGAGTTTTTAATTCAGTGCTTTCAATTATTTTTTTCCAGGTGCCTCTTTTTAAATAATGGTATCTTTCCAAAATGACGGATCCACATAAAATTAGGTTTAATGATTTTATGAAGACGACCAAAAGCCAAAATTATAACATGATAGTGAAAGCATAACTGTGACTTAATTTTTGGGCTTTTCACACATGCTGCACAAGGGCACACACAAGCTTGAATTTCCATCTGGCAAGTATTTTTATGCATTTAAAAAGGTCAGCCCCCCTCAAAAAAACAAACTTGTAGAGAGGCAATATGTGTATATGTCAATCCCATTCCATTAATGCAACAACCAAAAAAGGGCTTGCATACAGAGGTGACCACTGCGAGGAAAAGAGCTGCAAAAAAAGCCTGTGACTAAAAAATGTCACAGTGAATGGAAGCTGTTAAATATGCCATTTGGTTGGCCCTTTTTTCCTGAAGCAACTATGGGCAACATGTTGAGTGCATATTTCTCTTCTAGCTCAGAGGGACACGTGCCTCCAGAGGCTCGGGCCTGAGAAAGTACCTTAATACTCCTGCTTCCTGTCCTGGCTGTTTTAAAGCTATTTCCCTTGTCATTTGGGTCAGTATGTTGCAACTCACCATTTCCCCCCAAAAATGCCAAACTCTGAATGACATTTTGCAAATTGGTATTACCATATTTGCATGAAATTGCCCCGACCTTTCCCTACTTTGTTTTTTTTCCTATTATCGTACACTGTGTCCTTGCTTTACTACAAAAAAAATGAGTGGCAAGAAACTGTAGTAAGCTGCGAAAAATGTTTCACCAGACTGCAAGTCTTGGATTAAGATCATGTCATGGCATTTGGTTGTGAAATTGGACATTTTTAATATTTGCACATGTAAGCTAGGAGTTTTAGTGATGGCAGAGGAGAGCGGCTGGTCAGCCAGCAGCTGGCCAACAGGCAAGACTCAAACATAGTTTCTGGGCATCGGCGTCACCTTGGACAACATGAGGGCCAAAAAATATGAGTCCATTCTCCCTGTTCTTCTGTGATTGTGCCCTACAGTGAATGCTCACTAGCCTTTGTCCTGCACAATAACTGGCCTGCAGTGTACCCATCTGTTGACTGAATTTGTGAAGCCAGGTGTGCATGTATGCATTTGTTTGCTTCTTTTATTTGGAATCAAATTGTGTTATTAATGCTAATTTGCACTGTGATGTTGGCCACAGTCAGAGCTTGTAATCGCTTACCCAGAAAGACACACGCATACACACACACATACTGAAAACTCAACGGCACTACAACCAGCTTAGCTTTCATTTCAACAATCCTTTTGTAACGGGTAGGTGTAAATATATTCAAAGTGGTGGGTATCTCATTTTGGATGGACACCCTTTGCGGCCTCTCTACTATAAACTTCACTAAATAGGGGCCCCTGGCAGAGCTAGGTTAAGGCTCAGGTGCAACTGGTTTTATAGGCCCCTTGCCTACAGACTTTACCAGCTAATGGCAAAGCTGCTGAGTGAGAGAGAGAGGACCATTTTATTAAAAGAACCAGAAATCCAAGTGCAGAAAACTCTAGATTATATTGTGTTTAAGGTGTTTATTGAGCCATATCTTCCTGAATCAATTCCAGTACAGTAATGCGTCAGCTGCATCTGAGATTTAACCCAGATCATACTTATTGCATCACAACATTGACAGCTGAAATTATGAGAGCAGCTCACTGGACATGAAGGGGACAAATTCTATAATACCTATCCAATTAACGCTGTTCAATAGTGTAAACCCATTGAGACCATGCCTTTTCACCCACTCCTTTCCCTCCTACAGCAAAAAGGAGGCTTGTGTACAGGAACAATGACTGGAAATCAATGCCCTGTTTGTTCTGGATGGCAGTTTCCACCTGCCTGTGTAGTGTCTTTTATTTCCCCATTAGAAGAGAAGCAGCATGTTAAGAGAGAGACACACTTAACACTATAAGAGAGAAGCACATTGATTATATTTAAGAAGAAGTGGAGCTTATTCCAGCAAGACAGAGGTTAAATGCTCTTTTTTAATATAAATACAGGTTTGCCACATTTAGAAGGATTTTCTTTCATTCATAAACTCAACTAGAAATAGTTTTAACCACTGCATGCAGTTGGTTGTTCAGGGGTTTCCAACCTAGGGGTCGAGCCCCTCCCACGGGTCACAAGATAAATCAGAGCGGTCATGTTGTGATTAATGTTCAAGTTCTGCTGCACAAATGTATTTCTAATGTTTATTTAAATGCATCTATAATCTTTTTTTTATTGAGAAATATGGGATGATTAATAATGTGATGCAATGTAATTAATAACAAATTTTTAATAGAGCAACTTAGGTTTGTTATATGTGAAATCTAAACACTCAGGAACCAAAAGGGTCGTATACGAGCAAAAACGGCACCTTTGATTCATATTTTAATCATTTAATAACCATAAAAGACAGAAACGTGCCAATTTTTGCAACTAAAAGCGAACAAGCTAGCAATCACGGAGATCTCTTCGGGGTCTTTTTAGCCTCCACAGTTCATTTTCTATCCAGCTATCCAAGATTTATTCCCTTGATGTTCATAATTTATCACATTTTTACACATTTCTGCCGCTAGCTCCATTCTGCTATTTTCGGTAAATCCAAACCATGATGCATTGTGTTTGTTTATGGAAGTGAAGGCAGAGATTATGCCTTGTATGGGCAAGAGCAAAGAGAATAGAGTCGGTAAAGATAGTAATCCTCCAAGTCAAACTAGTCTAATGTGATCAAAGATAGTATATAGTGGACAAGAGAGCTAACTACCGCTTTACAAAGGAGAATAGTGTCATTGTTTTGAGATTTGGCATATATTTGGGCCTTTTTTGAGGAAATCTAAACAGTTTGTGCTTTATATGAGTTATGTTTACTTTTTGCATATAGGAGAACTTTTTTAGACAAACACAAATGCTTGTGTAGCATTGCTGTGGGTGTAATTTAACATTTTTTGCAAAATTTGATATTAATATGTTGATTACATGAAGGCAAAAGCGTCTGGAATTTTTTTTTTTGCAATTGTATAAGTTTTAATGTTTATTTCTTCCCAGTGTGACTCCCAAGACATATGAGAAGTGTTTTAAAGAAGAGATTGGCTTAGCTTGTACTGCTCTGTGTGTGATATCAACACATATCTGCAAGATTCACATCCATTTTATTTATTTATTTGTATTTAGGTCCTACCATTTTTAACATTCAAGTGACAAATATTCTAATAGCCCACTTTGTCCTGGAAAAAATGATGTTCATATCTTGACTGTAGACAACAAAATCAAACCAGGCTGACAAAGAATTGTAAAAATGACCTTAGGTTTCTCAGGGTTTTAAACTGAAAGGAAAACTGAGTAGTAACCATAACTGTAAAAATAGAAATATTACTAAATAAGTACTTTAAATCTATCCTCAATTGCAGGCCTTGAGTAAATGTAATTCCTTACTTTTCACCACTGCATTTAGGAATAAATGCATTTGCTCCAACCATAGCTGTGACAGGAGAGATGTTGATGGAACAATAGGCTGTTTGAGCAGGCAGTGGGACAGGCTGATGGGTAGGGATGACAGCAGACTGTGGGGCTCACAGTAATGTTGTTCTTTGGCAGAGGATAGCAAACTTTATTCATAAATGTTTGGTGCAAGCAGGGGTGGAAGTAACACATTACATTTACTCTTGTTGCTGCAACAAAGTCGTTTCTTTTGTTCTTTGAGTATTTCTAAAAATCCGTAATTTTAATTTAAGGCTCTTTTCTGAATTATTTTTAGGCCTTTATTGACTGGACAGCTGAAGACAATAAAGGGAAAAGAGAGGGGAAATGACATGCAACAAAGAGCTGCAGGTCGGACTCTAACCCACAGCTGCTGCAGTGAGGGCCAAGCCTCTTTACATGGGGCGCACGCTCAACCAGGTGAGCTACCCAGGCGCACCATCACGTTTTTTTTTTTTTTTTTTTAAATCAAGTATTGTACTTGGCTATGTTTTCATCAGTTGCGGAATGAAAACAATTTCAAAACCACGTTCAGTTGGGAGATTGGAACAGAGGAAAGGAGATAAGTCAGCAGCTGCAGCAGAGACGAAGCTGCAGGTGTGTCTGCGGCTGCAGGAGGGCAGAGCTCCATGGAGGCGATACTCTGCACCCAGCTGATGCTCTGAAAGAGAAACACGTTGTAAATGTTTACGTTCGCCGGCCGAGGGTCAGCCGTCAGGGGGTGGGAAGGGTGAGCACCGATGGTTGCACCCGGGCTTAGTATTTAGGTCTTGCATAGCCAGACCCATCTCTACAGTATTTTTTCCGTGCTGAAGTATGGTCTCGCTACAAGTTTATCTATTCTGGGATAGCAGAAAAATACTCTGGCTTGTTTGTATTTTTTTTAAACCAATCACATCCCTCCTGGGCGACGCTAAGCCCCTGATGCAGCAACGGTGTCCTTGCATTAGACACGCTTCATCCAAGCAATTTATATCGGTTGAGTCATGCTAAGTATTTAATGCACAGTTCCAGTCACATATCTACTAGTCATGGTTTGGCATTATTGCCAATTACCCTGGCATGATAACCATAAGGGGTTATGTTGCTGATTTTGTTCTACCAGTGTGTACGTGTAGCACCCTCCCCCAAACATATAATGCATTACATTTTAACTGGCCTACTTTTTACCTTTCAGTAAGTAAATTTGTCCACAAGTACTTTTACCTGAGTGAAATGTCTTTAAAGTAACATTTTTTTAAGTATAATGTTCTAGTACACATTTCACCTCTTGGGGTAGGGAAGGGTATTTTTTTCAAAGAAAAAGTAATTAAAGACAATTAATTGTCATTTATTTCATCTTCAATAACATTTTTGTTAAGTAGCCTTTAGAACATAAGTCTATTTTCCAGAAATAGAAAGTAATTATGGCAAAAGCCTCTCCCATTCTTTGACATCCATTATGCATTTTTAGCAAAAACATGTTCTTGTGTTGAAAAAAGTATGCAGCAGTAGATGTTGGCCTCAACTCAAGGTGTTTCATCCTTTGTGGCTGTTTTGCAGCAAGTACATGAGTTAATGGCAATGTGTGGAGGGTGGTTTCATACCCTGTTATCCGGGACATCTATTTAATAAGCAAATCAATCACAGTCATCAGAAGCTGTCGAACAAGCAAAACAAAACGGATGTATTCTGTTTTACTGGGTGGGATTACTCTAGCCTCAAACCTTAAAATTACACATTTCCCTATGAAGTCTTGAATATTCAATGTATAAGTGACCACTTCACTTCTTTATCCATTTCTGCTCAAGGACCTTTGTTTCTGCATCTTCCCACTCATGGATGTATTATGAAATCCTTAAGAGCCGCTCTTATTTCGCTGCCTTGTCTTTGCTGCAGGCAGCCCTGGTAAATCTGGCAAAAAAGTCGCCAAGTTGGCAACACTGTCCACAACGTTACTACGCCAGCTTCCTGACGGAGCAAAATAACAGAATGGCATGCGTTAATCGCGTGTCAAATTAATTACTGGCAATAAAAGGAATTTGCATTAATTCGTTATTATCTCGTTAATTTTGACAGCCCTGATAAGCTGCTTGCACAGACGACCTTTAGGTCCATTTCCTTCTGGAGGACGCTCTGTTAAAAATATAAAGCGTTCAGAACCCCTGCACCAGTCACACTACACAAATACACACTCACTGTTTCTTAGAGTCTCAGCTCTCGCTGCATCACTCAAGTTCATAACCCCACACACACAAAGCAACCACTTCAACAGAACACATGCAAATACAAGTGCATCTTCTCACCGTAGAGCACACTCACATATGTACACACACACACATATGTACACACACACACACACCATCCCACCATCTCTATTCCCCTGGCTGTCAAGTCTAGTCCAGGTTGGTTGTCTGGAGAGTGGAGGCAGGCTGAATCTGTCCACTCTGCTTATTATCATCGTCTGGCAGGAAACCTACAGGGTCAAACAAAAACTTCACTTCTTCTCAAATGCCTCAGCGAGGCTTGATTGATCCCACCTGGCACCATAGAGGCCAATGGAATGGAGAAGGGTGACTGCAATGCTCTGCAGATCTGGCACCAGATTGCGTTCAGATTGCTATCAGGAAAGGGCTCAGTTGAGTGAGAGTGATGGATTGATGGATTTGTTCGGAATTGGGGAATGTAAGAATTATGAGCACCTGATTGCTCTTTAAGGGCTGGTGCCCTTAAAGTGCAATCGAGGCATGCGTGTGTTGCCACAAGCAGGCGCCAGAGCCAGTTCTCCCAGCAAATGTTTGCAAACCAGTGGTTTAACTTTACGTTTCATTTAACCGTAAGGCAAAACCATACAAATCTGAAGCCAGTGAACATGAAAAAAGGGCTTTTATATTCTAAATAGCTGCCAAAACAATAAAAAAAAATCCAAAAGGTAGGTGGGTAAAGGTGCTGTAAGGTTGAACATGCAGAGAATGGAGAAGAGAAGATAAAGAATTTTTTCCAGCCATTTGGATCTTAAGTAAGGAGAAACATTTCCAATATTTTTGGCTGTTGGAATAAAAAATTGCTAACCTCCTACTTCATGCCTCTGATTAGCCTTGGCAACAGCCACTGCAATCCATCCATGCATGTCTCAGTGAAATGCCTAATGAGTGGGATCAGTCAACGGCAGCTGGCAGCCAGGCACAAGTTGGGTACAATGGCAGTTGTTGGTATGCTATAATGCTAAAAATGAGAGAAACATTTCCGTAAGTAAGATAACGATATCCCTGTGATACTGGTAAGCTTTATTTCTTGATGTACATTGTACAGTATATCAAAAGACATTTACTGGAAGGTAATGTACATGCTTTAAAGAAGACATTTTGCTCATTTTCAGGTTCATACTTGTAATTTAGGTTTCTATTATAACATGTTTACATAAAAAACACATTATGTTCCTTGTACTGTCTGTCTGAATATACCTATACCTATGAAACACTGTTTTAGCGCTTGTCTCTTCAAGCGTATGATAATCATTTTGAAATATCAAAAAGGTGTTTTTACTGTATATACTATGTACAAATTAGAGGATGTTATCACTACATTACATTTGGAGGAAAGCTGTGCTATATTAATGTTTCAGGTTTCCAGGGTAACAGCAGAGCAAATTGACACAGAATCTCTATCATTATTGTGCATTTACAACAACACCTGCGGGCGGCGTAATACAGTAGAATGGCAGTTACTGTATGTAAAAACCTTCTGGTGCTACATGTTGATGTGCAACATGTAAATTGCTCCATCAGTTCCAGTGCAACCACACATTAATTTGTGGTAACATTTGCCCACAAGGGAAAGTCCAATTTTCAATTGCTTTTTTTTCAATTTTTTTCCCCCCAGTTTTGGTCTGCTGGTCATCTGTCTTTTAGGTCCTTTGTTGGGTCAACTCACCCGCAGTTATCAGCCAGTTGCTGTCAGCTCAGAGTGGAAGTGAAAAGGAATCGAAGTAAAGTAACAGGGGGAAGAAAGGTAGACTCATTAGACGTGAGGAACTTGTGACCCCCCTCGCTGACACACCTCCATCGAGGCACCTTTTAGTCTACATCAGCACTTCCCAACATCATGGAATGTTTGGAAGTGATGTTGCTGGACTGGCGCTTAGTGGACCGGTCGACTGCAACTCCAGATGGCTGGTCCACCTCTGACACAGGAGTGGCTAGAGCCTCAAGGGCCTTTTATGATAGACAGGGATTTTGGACCATGTTCACAATGAAACATGCAGTAAAGACAGTAAAATATATAATAGTAAGTACTCAAGAAAGTATTGCGACTTCTAGATAAGGCTGAGGATCACCAAAATGCACAGGCACCCTGCATTCTTACAGCTTTGAAAAATGATTAATAAAAAAAAAAAACTCAGATAGGAACTTTGTGCTTTGTGTTTCTCGAGTGACTGATGAGTGCCTCATCATTCCTCACACTCTCCCAGGCTGAAAGGAGCCCACAATGACAACCCAAACAATGTGAATCAGGGGATGGAGCAACAGTGCATCATTAGCACACTGTTGCCATGGAGCCTGTGTTGTTAAAAGTAGTACCTACAGTTGTTACATCCGTAGAAGCTGGGTAAAAACAAAGTATTACTTTTTTGGCCACTGATGTGGCAATCCGGGCATGCTAAGGTAAACACACCAAGAATGGAAGGTACAACTTAGTTCAGGATAAAAAGAAATGTGAAGCACCCATTTTGGCTATCTTTGTATCTGCTCATTAACCGCATCATCATTTGAATTTGCCTTTGGGACTGCCTCCCTGAATTTATTGTCATCAGCACTGGTGGCAGGAGGGTTTGAGAGCTATCACGCTGCCTGCCAGGGCTGCTTTGCTAATGACTGCATGTGAACACAGGCAACCGGCGTCCAGACCACAAGTTAGCAAGTCTTTTCACAGCATTAGATGTCAGTGTGCTCAAACTGTCACAGACTACTTGAAACCACTGCTAGATCTCTGAATCATAAAATTGGACTCATCAGGGATGCTGTTAAACTGTTCAACTCCAACCGAAATAAAGAGAATGGCGTGTTAATACATGGAGGCTGGACACAAGGGGAAGGACGCAACCGCTGATGCAGCACTCATCTTCAATGATTTTGATCCAGTAAGCCACTGAAGTGGTGGCCTATTACACAGACATGGTCTATATAACATATGCCAAAAAACACCCCGGAAACTGCTGTTTGTGTCTCCTCTGAAAGCAAAAGTCAACATTGACTAATGTTAACTTACTTTTGATTTGTAACTTACATTCTTCTCTAACGCCATGTACGCAAGTGTATTTATATAATAATAAATAGTATGAATGTTCTTCCAAAAACATTTGAAAATAAGCACACTTTGCAAGAGATAGAATTGTGCACTGCACCCTGGCCTTCAATACGTTCTCATCCACCCACATGCTTTGAAGAGTAACCTCCACCCTAACTCGATATACAGTCAGTGTAAGGGAGTGCACACTTAAAAAACATTTCTGTCTCTTTACAAAACATACTTTGTGTCTTTATTTCATCCTGCTTTTATTAGTATTACATTTTTCAAATACTGCAGTTTATCTGACAGCCGGTTAAAACGATAAAAGCTGAGAGCACAGAGTCGTATTGACACGGTCTACATTCTAGATTGTCTAATTCCAACAAATTCATTGTGACAGTGCCATTTTAAGTATCACAACAATGAATCCTTGTGATTGCACTTGCTGCTATTGTCCTCCGCGATGATAATAAAGCCAGTGAGGAGAGTGTCATAAAAAAGATGAGTACAGTTACGCATGCTGCATTTGCCTTTATTGCTCACATGCTTGCATCTTTTCCATTACCCCCACTGTATTGCGTCTTAGTCGAGGACATCCGCCAATAAGGTTGCAGGAGACATTTTAATGACAATTGGTTTCTTAAGCCATTCTAGTGGCATGGATTTAGGGATGGTAATGTTGGTCCGTCAAGTCACTTGGTTCATCCACCACTTTAGTCCAGACTGAATATCTAAACATTCATTAAATGGATTGTATTAAATTTTGAACAAACATTCATAGTCCCCAGAGGATGAAGCCTATTGAATTTGGTAATCCCCTGAACTTTAATCTAGTGCCACCATGTCAATGATGGTTGATTTGCTGTTTTGAGATAAATGGAGTTAATCCAACAACAGTTGGATGGTTTGCTACATTTGTAGTTCCCACAGGACAAATTATAATGGACATCGGTTAACTTTACATCTAACACCATCATCAGGTAAATATTTTTTATTTGTCCTAAACTTTTGTTGAGTAAATAATTGCAAAAAGTTATGGTATTCCCATCAGGTGTACTTTGTGTTAAGTGCTAATTACCAAATGACAGCATGTTAGTAGTGTACACTAATAAGGTGAACATGGTGGATGTTGATGATCAACATTTATATTTATTTATTTATTTGATTAGGACAATGCACATTATCAACATTTCTGTAAATGCGCCAGTGTTGGCCAATTGGCTATTTTTCAACTGTAGTCCTACCTAGCATGCATGTCTTTATAGTGGGAAGAAACCGGAGCACCCACACAAACACGGGGAGAACATACAGACACAGAAAGGCCAGAACGACCTGGATTCAAACCTTCTTGCTGTGAGGCAGAAGTGCTAACCGCTTAGCCACCGTGCTGCCCAACATGTATGTCATTGTCATTTTGACTACGTTGCATGCTGATGTTAGCATTTACCATGAAGCACCGCTGTGCCAGCCTTACAGAGCATACCACGACCATACCACTATATAAACATTTCAAGTTGTCCCCATCTTTCTCCTTTTGACTGAAGAGCAATTGACTGTTGAATTTAAATTAAATGGAATCACAACTTTCACCTGCTTGTCAGTTTATTTCACAGCAGGAGTCTTGCTCATTCTGAATATGTATGACTCAAAACCCTAAAGTATTTAGAACCCTATAAAACTCAGCAAGACGCTCCCTCATTTTGCTTCTGCAGAGATATCTACATATGCGTGATTCAAATACTTCTTTATAGCATGCAGAGCTGTGTTGCATGAATACAGTTGTCTGGCTGTGAATCACTATACCTTGTTCCCGTATGAAAACAGCACTAGATAAACCCTGACATATTTACACACATCACAGTATGACTCTTTTACAGAATACAGGAGGGTTTGTCAGCTTTCGAGGCACTCGGAGCCCAGCAATGTCAGGATTTTGTGTGTGCTGTGAGATTTATTCATCAGAATGGAAGCAAATGAATGTGTGTGTCATCCCTTTATGTATATGTGCATGCATATGTCCCTATGTGTGTACATTTATCTACCTTTATCGTCAAGCTTGTGCAAGAGCATGAGTGCACCTTCATCTGTGTGTGCAAATCAGGGCTCTACCGTGTTTATGCATGGATGCATGTGTAGGTGTGTGTATGTGTGTGAGGCCTGTTGCTGGCCATCCAAGCAGACAGGTGTCAGGTCGTATCAGTGCATCGCTCCAGTGACCAGGTGAAAACCTGGAGGAGAAAAGGTGAATCACCGGGGCCACACTAGGGCAACAAAACTGCTCGGCTAAGTCTAGCATTACCTGAACACACACATGCACTGGTTGGGACACACTCACGAACACACACTGGTAGAGTGAGAGAAGAAAATAACATGGGAGGGGAGGAAAGGAGAGGAGCTAAATGCAGAGAGTAATAGGAATGACTGCAGACCAGGTCTGGCGCGCGCCAGACCTGGTCTAGTAGCCACACGCACACACACACACCCCCAACACACACCACACACACACACACACACACACACACACACACACACACACACACACACACACACCACCACACACACACACACACACACACACACCCACACACACACAACACACACACACACAGTGTGAGTCACAAAAATCACATACAAGTTAAAACACCTACTCACACTGATTGCGTGAAGAATCCAGCATGACGCATGAAACTATAAAATATATGGTGACATGCAGTAAAAGCACACATCAAATAAATTAGCAGCTTGATTGAATTGACCTCAAACATACACACCACCTCCAGAGGGGTTGTGTGTTCTGTAGGTTTTCAGCGCTTGATAAGAAAAATGATCACTCTCCCTTTTCTCCTTCCCTTCCTCATTTTCTCTCTCCTAATTCTCCCTCCCTCACTCACACACACACAACACACACACACACACACACACACACACACACAGAGTGATGCTGGCTAATGACAAGAGAGTGGAGCAGAAATAACAGTGGATGGGGCACCAGCGCTGATGTTCCCTTCAACATTTCTCCGCTTCATCAAACACACCCATCTTCTCTTTCTCACACACACACACACACACACACTTCCCCTACCAATCTCTTTTCACCTTCCCTCGTTTTCAACTCAACCCACACACAAACACACCACGCACACACTTTCTCGCCTCTTTCCTTATTCACCCATTGCCTTCTTGTCGCCTCCGTCACTACTCTCCTCCTCCGCCCAATTTCTTGCTCTCTACCCCTCCTTCGCCTTTGGGTGCTGAAGCAACCGAGGAGTGTCGGGGAGCCTCTGATCACGGCGGCCTTAGCCACAATTGAGGCTGACGTGTGGCTGGATGAGACCCGTGTACCGGAAAACCTTGGCTGGCCTGCCTGCATTCCGCCTGGCGGTTCCCTCGCCTTCCCTTTTCTTCTCTGCCTTTGTGAGCGTGTATGTGTGTGTGTGTGTGTTTGTGTGTAGCTAGCCATCCTAATGGGTAGGAAATGTTACCAGCCCACTGGGCTGTGAAGGGCTGAACTCACCTTAAGCATTGTGAGCAAAAGGAAAAGGCTGAGAGAGGCAGACAGGCAGACAGGCAGACAAACAGATAACAAGGTGCCTATAAATAGTTTGGAGATATAGATAGATAGATCCCTATCTCACACAGAGATCTCTTCTCTTTACTTAACCCACACAATATATTTTTCCGTGCAAAAGAGAAAAAAAAAGCTGAGATAAAAAAATGTGTGAAGTGACATGATCAAAATTGCAAGTATAACTCTTCATTAAATCTAATGTTTGATGGTATTTCTCTCCTACATTTCTAGACTGAATTTGTCATAATGGGTTTCTTTGTTTTTGTTCGGAAGGCACAACGGGCATTTCCCCTCAAACATCAGTGGCAGACTTCACTAATTTTGGGTACTCACAGTTTTGAATGGACATGTTAAGCAATCTTAGATGGGTGGAACATGAACGTGTCCACATACTTTTAGCCATAGTTCTGGTTGAGTTTATTCTTTTATTGTCACATACATGTCTGCACAGCACTATGTAAGGAGAATACATATCTGCATTGTAAAACATCTGCATATCAAAAGTGCCTGGGAGGAGGGAGAATTTAACTTAACATACTGTACATATTTTGGTGGTGGGCGGAAACCCACACAAAAAAAGGGGAGAACATGCAAACCCTGACAGAAAGGTCATGCTCTGACCAGTGATTAAGGCCAGGACCTTCTTATTGTGAGGCAACCATGCTCCTCACTGTTCCACCACATCATACTGTATCCTACAAAACTCCAGCAAAGCATTTCCCTTTTCTAAAACAATTACATAGTCAATCATGTACTAACTTTTTAAAATATAAATCCAGTAAATGATGGCATTCCATTGCTTCCCACAATCAGACATTTGTGTTTCTTCAATGAATTAAGGCAAGAAACGTATTTTCATGCACTGATCAAGTCTGAGATTTTGGGCTTCCATAACATGTCTTCTTTCAGACTAGCGGAAAGACAAGCCATTGGACAAATGGAACATGTTGCATTGTTCCCAGTTCAAAGTTGGTGAAACGGTCTTTTGCATTTGAATGCAATCTTTAGGTACATACAAAAGGAAAAAGCTCACAAAAGCACAACCATTTCTAAACAAAACAAAAGCTAATGCCAATCGTTTTGCAATGAGATGTTCAACAATCATTTATGGCTGTAATGTCCCTTTTACTTGGCAGGGATCCACATACTTTTGGCCAAAAGTGTTAATGCTCCCTTTTGACTATCGTGCTGTATACATACTGGGGGCAGGCAACAACATTTGGCGGGGGCAGCACATATAAGAGACAATGGCCCCCTTGGCTGTGGTTTGACGGAGCTGATGCACACACACTTACAAACAAATATGCACAGATGCACACACAAACACTCTCCCCAAGCCCCAAATCGACTTAACGCCTTTTGCTAATTACCTTTACATTTTTACACGTATGCTCACTCAAGCTTCGGTTTAGGCAACAGCAGGTCATTGATTTCTCTGTGTGTGTGTGTGTGTGTGTGTGTGTGTGTGTGTGAGCTAATAGCTGATCTGATGGTCAGTCGCTTTGTTGCCTGAATGCTATTGAATCCCCTGCATTTAAAGGACACGTGCCAAGCACCACTCAGTACCTACACAGCGGACAGAAAATCTGTTCTAATTAGCGCCATTGTTCTCACTTGTGTAATTTATAGTTTCGAACGTTTTGACTGCGGGAAAAACATGGCTGAATGAGTCTCGAGAAGAGTTGTCCACAATGTTGTGGCAGTGGAGAAGTGCGCAAGGCGAGCATCAAGTCTATTTTTCCTTAAAACTTGACTTTAAGTCACATCAAATGAGAAAACTACCACACTCTGTCCTGACCAATCTGTGTCTTATAGGCAACTGGACATTGGCCATTGCTTTAAAATAAGATATTCAAGGCGTTGTCATGCTGTCTCCGAAGAAAAAAATCATCCTCAAGGGACCATCCTGGTCAAATAAAACTCAGTTAAAATGCATTTTAAAAAAGCGTAGTAAGACATTTAAATTCATACATGTATACCACAAAATAAATAACGTCCTGCTCATTGAGCTACAATACAAACATCCACTGTGGAAAAAGTGCACTAGTAACATGCTATATTAGCTATTCATATTCACATTGGTGAATTTAGATGCTAAATCTACAGTCTTGGCTTATTGGCGCTAAAGCATAGGACTACTGTGGAGTATTATAATGTTTTGTGGATAAGTTTATACTTAAAAAGCTAAAAGAGGAAGCCCCATTTTTTTTACATCTTCCCTCAATAGTGTGTGTCATAGTTCACCAAAGTCAAACTAAAAGAATCACATGGATTTACTTCTTTTGCAACGACATTGTGGCAATACTATTAAAACGGATGTACAGTAGCCTATATTGTTTTTAAATCTGTTGTTTTAAATAGCCATGTGCATTGTTTTAGCTAACATCATACTTCTATAATGAACTCACAATGGACAATTCCAAAGAAAGGATCCAAATCCATGCAAAGGAACCAGAAATATCAGCTCATATTCTATCCATTCATTGGTCTACATTACCCACAATGCAACTTGTCGGCAGTTTGATTGGAGATTCAGGTCTGTTATGCTAGACGTGTTATTTAGCCTTGAACCGCCAGCCTCAAGCAGAGACAAGGAGTAGCTACAGGGGTCTTGTAACCTCACTTCTTTCACACTCCACATCCCCAGATTTATTTAATATTTTAGTCTTCAGACCCAACGATGCTGAAATCACTTTAATCCGACCACGTTCAGACGGACAATTCATTTCAATGGGTCTGTTGCCCAGGCACAGCTAGGGTGCTTAAGCAGAAATCTCTTGTGAAAAAACGCAGCGTCGGGCAAAAAAGTTAACCTGGCTCAACACGCTGTATTGGCCAATCAACTACGAGCATACACAACTTTCTGGTAGATTTTTGGAAGATTTATGATGATCTAAGATGAATTAAGTTTTCAAAATTAAAAATGGTAAATAATCTAAATAGTTTGTTTTTATTACAGTTCAAACATTCTTTGTCACAGTAAACACACCTTATGACACACTTAGCTTTGAGCATCCATTTACAAAATACACAAATTTAATTACAGGTTTTTTTAGTTTGAACATTTAATTTGTAGCCCTTGTTTGCTTTGTTTTGTTTTGTTGGAGAATGGTATTACTCTGTCACATAAGGAGCAGAGGCCTTAATGAAAATGTTTTTTGCTCTCTTCTTTTCTTTTCCTCTGTCATTTAGTGAGAGTTTTCACGGCAAAATATCGGACAAGATTCAATCGCGTTTTAATTACATGTTCTCTCGCATTTCAAACTGCTAGACAGAAAAACAACATTTTCATTATTGATTACAAAGGTGAATACGTTGCTAAAATGTTTGTGTTCTTTTTTTTCTCTCAGTAGGAGCATTGACAAAGCGGCCTGATTGCTATTTGAAGCACTGGAAATAAACCCTGTTGTTTTTTAAATCCTGCTCCTAATTCAAGGCTGACCTTGAATCAATAGCAAATTCAATTAAAAGTTTTTTTTTTTAATCAAATGAGCACATAATTGCTGTCAAGTTCAGTCAATCGTTTCACTGAAGCGGCAGAAGCGGTTAGCTTGGCGCTCAGTGGCAGATTTGAGAGTGATGACATTTCAATACATATAATTGAATCTTAATCGTGCAATACTTTAATCATATCTTGTATCTTTCAATAGTGTTTTAGAGAAATCACTGATGCACCGAACTTGGGTTTTAAACAAAACTACAGCACACTTTACCATGCAGTATCATATGTTTGTTACTGTAGGACAGGCATCCTGTAGGACAGGGTCCCCTGTGACAGCCGTCGAGGAAATGAGAGCGGGTCTGTTTTTCTTACTCCACACTTTGTAACACATGACAAGGACACTAAATTGCCAGGATGGGAGAAAACAGGGGGCTTTTTTGGCCTCGTCCTGATAACAACGGATCATTATTTACCTGTCATAGCGTACAACACTGCATTTAAGATAAACTTTTTTTTTTTCCTCTCTCCATCCCAGCAGCAAATTTATCTCTCGACAGACAGTTTGGCCCTCCAAGTGCTGCTGTGCATTCAAAGTCCTATTTCTTTATTGTACATACATACACACACACACACACACACACGTGTATATATATATATATAGTTCAGAGGCAATGTCAGGTCGTGACGCTCCTGACACTCTGTGGAGTTAACACGCAGTGGAGCTTCAAAGAGCTGTCTTTCTCGAGTCTGAAGATGTAAGCTGCAATGGTGTCTCTCCCGTTTGGTGTCAAGGAGGTGATGTATTATGCAGCAGTGGCGCACTGGGTCATGTTGTGTAAAGAAGCAGTATGTGGCCCTGACAGAGGATGTGTCCCAACCTTGAGGAGGTTTGAAGATAGCACCGGGTGCTTAATTACTTTGTCCCAAATCTATTCAAGCTGGAGTGGGTGCTTGGCAGTCAGGTGTGCCCTTTTGCACATTTACCTGGTATACCACAGCCACAAAGGACACTACAATAAAAGAAAACTATTATATAACTAGGCATGGGCCGGCATACGATTCTGACGGTATGATAACCTTCAGCAAAAAAATATCACGGTCTTTGGGTATTGCAATTACAGCTTTGAAATTGTCATTTTTTTAAATGTCTGAGTAAAAACAACATTTTTTTCCATTAAACACAATGTATATTACACTCTGCACACAGGCAGGGAGACAGATTACTGAACTTCAGTTTGATAAAAAACATGCACTATAGTAAAAACAACACAATTTAATGATAGTTTTAAGGATTTTGAAATGAATACCAGAATAGCTGAAAAAGGAAATTCTAGGTTCTCTCAAAATTTCAAATCACAGATTTAATATTTCCACAAATTACAACCTGCACTTTTCTATCAGTATGGTTCTATTCATGTATTATCCAAGTACAGGACAACACAACATGGCAGGTCATGACACTGGAAAAGGGCTACGAGGTTTACGGTCCACACAGCTGCATTGTGAAGAGATTAGACCAGGCATCTGCAGCACAGCCAGGCTGGGGCAGATACAGTGAAAGAATGCACCCTGGCCTTCAATCTTCCATCAACATTTCCCACCTTAAACAGGTTTGTGAAATACAATTTAAAAAACACTGCAGTCAATGAAATGCAATCAAACAGTGTATGCTCTGCAACATTAGAAAAGAAAGGAGTATTGTGGACGTGATATTTATCTGAAAGGACAAAAATCTAACTCCGGTTTGACAAGGTGAGAGATCACATAGCTATGGCTGCAGTCAATGAACCGTGTGTGTGTAGTTTTACAGGTTATCATTGTCCTGCTAGAAGGACAAACTACACAAGCCAGGGTTAGCCTCCGGGCAGAAGCAGCTAGATTATCATCTAAAACTTTATTGTACCTGGTTGATTCCATGCTATGGTGAATTTTAACAATGTCTAGGCAAGAGTCACATAACCCAAATCCGCCTTTATGTTTCACAGTGGGGAGTAGGCTGTTTTCTGCATCACCATCCCTCTTCTTACACCAGGCAACCTACCATAGTTGCATCTTCTCCATAAAAGGTTTATGACATGGCTTTAAATTTAAGGTTCTTTTTATTCTGAAGCAGTATGGTCCATGTGTCATCTCATGCAGCATTTATAACTCGGGAGTAAAGGATGACCATGACTGGTACAAGCAAAAAACTAAACTACATTATAACTAGAAGGGCACTCAGAGGGCAATTACCTCAGCCAATAGTTAATCAGTAATTAAAGAAAAACTTACAGTGTAATTTATTTCCAAGTTGTGCCGTAATTCTCTAACCTTTTGTCTTCTTCCCTTACAGGTTCACACTAAGTATTTTATTAATACCAGGTACACACTTAATCACACAGTAATTTGCATGCTGTAATCTCAAGTGTTAGCAAATTATTTCAGTATGAAGATGATGATGATGCATAATTGTACCCGTCCCTCCCTAATCATCTTTTGTAAGAAAACTTTGAGTAAAGGAAAAAACATTCTATTGTGTGTGATGGAATTGAATCACACACACATCTGTAATTCTCTTAGGACTCTCCAGTATGTAGAGTGACAGAAATAACTTGGTGGGAGCAGTTGGGGAGCAGTTGCGTGGGAAGGGAGTGTTGCAACTTGAAAGACTAAAATCTACCTACTGTAGTACTGCCACAGTCTTGTACTGTTGGCCAGACCTTTACAGTAACTGTTGAGCGAGGGCAGAGTTTGTCACCATTGCTAACCCTCGGGTGTTCCAAACCAGGTTTGACCGGTTGACATTTTAATCACAAACGTACTATTTGAAATGTTAACAGCCTCTGCTGCAGCTGCCCCTAAAGCAGGAATAGACTCGCTTGGAAAAGATGACAAAAAAAATAATATAAGCAGGGCACTGAGTCAAGTGGGTCATTTGGGTTTTTCGCAGGAGCAAGCGCCAACATCATGCAGGAGTGCACATCAACATGCTTCTCTAACTGCAACAACAAGGACCACTTGGATTATAATATCAGCCATTGTCATTCTAATTCCAACCATCTGCAGTTTCCATAGTGAAAACTGTGAGAAGCAGAGCCCACACACAGGGACTTGTCAGCAGTCATGAATATTTTTCATTGAACGCAGCCTGAGGAAGAAAAAAACATGTAGGGTCCAGCAGGCGCTCACGGACAATGAGTGAACATGAAAAGCCATGTTTACTGTTGCTGATTTGAATTTATGTGTATTTCTATGTGTCAAAATATTTTAAATTTCAATGCAAATGCTCCGTGAAAAAAGAAATAAAAAGTGGTTTCAGCTACCATTTCCGGATTAAATCCCAAAGGTTTTGCCCTAATGTGACAGCAATGTCACCGCAAACCGCAAACAAACCACGCGCAATAAGGTTTGTCTCTGTGTGGCGAGAGTTTCCAACAGGCTGGAAAATCCGATCAGTCGTGCAAAGTGGACGACCCTTGCCACCGCAAATTAGATCTGTGTTTGCTCTAATTAGTTTCTACAAGCAGTCTTCAAAGGCGGGACTGCGGCCGTCCCGGTCCCCGCAGAGACAGAGAGACAACTGTTAACAGTCAGATGTTATTAGATCACCCGTGGTATAGTGCAGGGTTTTTTTTCCATGTCAGGGATCCTCTCACACGTTAATATCACATTGACATCCTTGTTCTGGTATGGTAGCGACACTTCAAATCACTATTGCTATTCATATTTAAACTATGAAAAATTGGATACTTTGTAGAGAGATGATGAAAAATGTTTGAATGAAGACAGTGACAACCTGTCAACATGTTACCAGGACAATAACAACAGACTAATTCTTGTATGAGAAAATGTATTTAATGTCATTGGTCCAATTTCCTACCCAACTCTTATCTTTATTACTAATGTATTAGTGCCTTACCAAACCAATGCAAATGTATGTACTGATATTTCCTTGCTTGAAGAGATCCAGCCCATGTTGTTCCTAGCATGCCTTCCTATACAGGGGAATTGGCCATTTGGTAGTGTGACATTTTGGCCAATTTTGGAAACATTGCCATGGATAGAAGCACACAGCCTTGTAGAATAATTCATTGTACCTTTCTGATAGCACAAGCATATCAATTTAAGTAATTGTCCTCTAAAGGTCATGTCAACATTAAACCAGATGTATGGCAGTTGCTTGCCAAATGGTTCAGTCATGTCATCCATACTCATATGATGAGGAAAGGAAGGAAATGGTCTACTCAACACAACTACATCAGAGCAAAGGACAAGACAAATGTCTGTGATATGTAGAAACAGGTTTTAATCACAATTTTAGACTGTTAAATTCTAACTGAAATTAAATCTAAAACCTAGTGAAACTGGACTGTAACCAAGACAAAACTGAAATGAAAATCTCTGCCAAAATTAGCACTGCCCTGGAAGCTCAAGGATCCCTGGAGGTTTCTTATCATTTTGCATACTCGCTGCACAAAAAACCCAGACTAAGCACAATGCATTACCAGGCTTTTACATGCAAAGCAGCCGTATAGGGCTGCATTCATTTTCAACTTAATCTACAAATTGCTTACATTGCTTTAGCACAAGGTTGTGATTAATAGCAGGATGACAGCAACCCAAGATGGGGATAAGGGTTGTAAGCAATTTGCAACATGACAGCAGGCAAGCTGTGGCCTGTTTGAAATGTATGTATGGATGCACAGATACAGTGCAGCCTCTGGGCATGGCTCATGCTCTCTCGCCCCGTGACTGACTGGAGAGTCATTGAAGTGGAGGAAAACTTGACATTATGTCTGAGAGCCTGGCACATGTTGATCATAAGCCTGTTCTTGCATCCTTCATGCAATGTGGACACTTGAGTTCCATGTGAACATACTCCTCCACATTCTCCTACATTTATTCTACTATGTCCCATACATTCTGTGCAACCTACTCTACTCCATGTGTTAGGTTACAATGAGTGGATATGGGAAAAGTCACATCTCTCGTCTCTTCCCAGTAAAGAAAGATGACTATTTAGAAACCTATTTTCAAGCACTGACTGTACTCCCCTTTAGTTTAACTTCAGGCATATCCTCTTAAGTTTGTTGCAAAGGTTGCAAAATTGTTATGTAGAAGTCTACTTTGCATGTTGCATCCAACACATGAAATTGTTTTGGTTTTGGACAAGTCAGGTGAAGTAATTTAAAAAAATGAAGCTTCGAATAAGAAAACAAATACAAATATGTCAGCAGCAGCTGACTGCTGCATTTGTTTCAGGCCTCGATATAAATGAAGCCCTGGAAAGAGACGGCACTGCTTCCAATAATTCACAGAGACAAGTGTAAAGTGAAGACAGCCCCAGGGGGAAAACAGGGATTACTAGTTAATTCAGCATTGTGTGAGTTAAATTGGCTGGAAGAGAGTGGCTATGTGAGTGTGTGTGGTTGTGTGTAGATATATTGCATACATGTTTGGGTGCAAGTACATTTGCAGAAAAGTGTCACTGTGTTAAGCTTAAAGCCAAGCTTAGGTTAAGAGTTCATTTCCTTGCTGCTAAGTGCTCCTTTACAAAGAGGATGAACAGTAAAAGCCTTATTTATTCATCGTACAAGCCGGGGTTTTTCCACCACTTGATGTCTGACTGGGGTCCAGCTGAACAGTTAAAGCTGGATTGCAGGACTTTGAGAATTAGCAGCACTTGGGTAATTACAGCTTTAGACAGAACTTCAACAATAATCACTCAGGGATCCTTTTGATTACTTTAATTTTTTGTTGCAAACTTAAGCCTCTCGAATGTAACTAGAGTGCTATAGATGGGTTTCAGAGCAACGTCATCAGTGAGATGAGAATGCAGAAGGGGGTAGAAATACACTAAAACATATGGAAAAACTAAAAATAAGAGAACTACAGTATACAACAATATCACATTAGTTACTAGGAGCTACCAATCTTCAATTTAATCCACCAAAAAAAGGAAAAAAAGGATTGTTTTGGCACACTGCCTGCAATGCTCTCTTTTTGCTTTGTGGCAGTGACATAGAGTAAGACGGTAAGTGTGGCAAAAACACAGTGCTTATAATGAGTCAGGCAGCAGTTGGTAGGGGCCTGGGGACACACATTAGGAAGGAGAGACAGCTTGGCTTACTCAAATCAATCTGTTTATCCACAACGCTAACCTAGAAACACTAACACTGGGACTGTCTTAAAGAGAGGAAAGTTATTCTTTCCTCTAACACACAATATATTTGGCCACTACCACACTTATCAAGTCAGATACTGATTTTCACTAAAGAACTGAACACCAAAATAAAATGACACGCATACCAGTGGATATTGTCACAACACAACAAATCTCGACCTGCACCAGCAGAGCTAGCTTTAGCTTGTAAACAAATGTCCTGTGCATCACTGCATCTGCATACTAGTAATGGAAAACAAAGGCAGAGAGAGTAAGTCCATGTTTAGCCATTTTCAGCTCCTTTCAGCCTGAACATTTTAAAAATTCAAGATAGGGAGTGGTGGCAAGGTGAGGCAAACACTCAAGTGGAGGCCTTAGCCAGTTTCAGCTAGCATATACTACCTTATTATATGTTAACTGACGCATACAAACTTGATTTGGGCAGAAAAAACCTTTTTAGACAGAATATTAAAACATGGTAAAACACATGATTAAGTCTTGTTAACCCTCTAAATTCAAAATAAATCATAATGATCATGCCTTCTTTGATCAATATAACTGACATTTTTGAACAGGATTTCCCTTCTTTCAATATTTGGGCATAGTTTGGTTAACACTTTGCACGGAGCATAACAAACATAGTTCTAAATAAAATGGCTTCCTTATTCATTTAATAAAATCATTAAGAAAACAACATTGATCTTTAGATTGAATAAGTACTTACTGGTTGTAATTTCTGCCTGTAATGCCCTGATTAGATGGATTTATTATGTACCACTCTATTATGATCTCCACTTTGGAAATTGTCAGTTGTACCTTAAAACTTTCTGTACATACTTTTAGGCCCAGTCAGGGGAAATAATTTGCTGTCTTTGGATGGCGAGGCAACTGAATCTTAATCATGAGATAATGCAATCAATTAAATGCACAGCTGCTCCTATTATCTACACAGCAGTGTACCATGTTGTTTTCATTGTATATACAACACCTGTCTGGTAACTGTATGCATTCAAAGCTGAAACTGATCAAAGTTGTTTACATGCAATGAACAGAAAGAAGTGTTGCTAACCATGTCATGTTCAAATGGTCATATAATCATTCCCGCCGTCGAAAGCAATAACCAAAGACAACGTGCGTATATTAAGCCGTTAGCATGAAGTGCTACCGGCTTTGTCTGCAGAACAAAGAGGTCCCTTACATCCAGATTACTCACACATATCCATTCTAATGTGTCAGTCAGAATTAAAATCAAAATATGAGGACTTGACCAACCTCTCAGCTACTTGCTAAACTCCTTAAACACTGAACCTTTACTGACACAAGTGTGCACACAGTGAGAAGGTCATCAAATATTAAAAAAAAATGTATTTTTAACAGCTTTTGGCACTTTCATCCAAAATGTCTCAGTTGCACACTCACTGTTCAACAAAGATGATAAAATTGCGTGATCTACAGTGTTTCATCATATCATGGTAACTCTTGCAATGTGAAAACATGACCTCAATACCATAGTTAGAAAAGATCTTTTTACACAGTAAGTACTTGCTAACATTAGCGTTTAGAGTGGGACAAGAAGAAGATAACGTGCATCCTCTGCTCAGGGCCCGATCATATCAATGGCCAGCATAAACAACACTGGGATTACTTTGTTCAAGCCGAGCATCTCTTTGAGTTCGCCTAGAGGACAGCTAGCCGGAAAGCCACACCCACAGATCTGGTGAGGCTAGACCATCTGTTCCTGTCTATCTCCACTCACCCCCTCTGAGAAGAGAAGGGAGGAAATGAGGAGATGGACGAGGGAGGTAATGGGATCTTGTCTTCAGCTGACAGTGGTGATATCTCCGCTGCTGGGGAGAAGCTTCCACGGTCGATGTGAGCACAGTTCCCGACTGTTGTCGGAGTTGCTGCAGAGATACTTCAAGGGGTTTACAAGCTTAAGATGACAGCAAAACCCGTATCCATTGTTCCTAATTCATGCTGGGAGCCAGTTGATGCAGCATGTTCTGATTCCTCATAGGCTCCAAGCCGCCATGCCCGGATTTCTTAGTCCCTGAAACCGGATTCTGCCACTGGCCAAGGAGATGCTAGAACATCTGAACAAGAAATGCCTTCTAGCAGGTTAGAGGGAGGTTGATGAATGGGCTGATAATTTGGAAAAGTAGCACAAAAGGTACCTTGATGATCTCTCAATGAAAACACCAAGTACAACCTTTTTAAACCATGCGCCCGCCGCAAGGTCCCCGTTTTCTGCTGTCAAACTTCCAAAAGGGGATTTGGACACACCAGGTGCTTCACGTTGTGTGCTTAGATCGTTAAAATAGGGCCCATAGTGTTAAAGATTGTTTCATTTCCAACTCAATTGTGTCTCTTTCAATACGAGCTCTATAAATATTCTGACCTTTAATAATTATGACAGAGATCACTGCAATGACGTTTTACAGATACATGTGAGGAATTATTGCTATGGGTGCTTTAAATAGCCAGAGCCGTGGCCAGTGGTTGCCCGTAATGATAGCTGAAGGGCTGGCAGGAATGGCTGTCGAAGCACATCCGTATTCTGGCCCACATTCTCAGAATTGGGTAGGTAAGGGTATGGACCAAGGCAGTGTCTGTGTACGTCAGTTCAATTGTTCTCCCATCACACGTTGGTATGGAGATACAGTAAGAGGCAAGACTATGATTACACTATTTCTTTTTTTTCTTTAAGGGTACTACACGGAAATTGGATGTTATTCTTCAGTAGAAACCCATCCATATGACCCACACCCATAGCACTTTCTATATGTTAACATATAGTGGATTTAACATTTTCCCCTTTTATAGTCAATTCATCATTAGCATTAAATGCACAACTAATGCTAGATGATAAACATTTGGGACTTCTTTTACAATAAAGTCAGAAATGCACACTTGCATACAGTAGCTTCTCTCAGTATAGGAGAGATGTGATGAGTAGTGAGACAGCAGCAAAGTCCCAAAAGTCAAAGGAGCTTAGGGTGTAAATAAAGCTCAGATTGACATGAGACACAACATTGCCTATGGAGTTTCATCTCTGCTCTAAGATGCACACATAACCCTGAGGACACGACAACTTCTCTGTCACACAGGGACCAACAAGACAGTGGCACTCACACGGGTGAAACTTGAGTTTATCTGTGAACTTGTCAAGAGGGTGACAGTGTGTCTGCTCCTTGCTGCCTTTTCCACTGCTGATGGTACAACATTTTGGTAGGTTTATACTTGACACAATTATATAAGAAAAAAATAGTGGGTGTTTTTGAGTCTCTCTTCAGCACGCAAATTCCATTTTTACCATAACAATCTTGGTAGGGCCACTTCTTGGCTGAAAGAAACTAACAAATAGAAAGTTGAGAGCACAATCTTCTAATCCTAATCCTCCTAGGAAGTGAGTGCTCCTACACAGAAAGCTAGAAACATCATGTTTTGTTTTTTTCATGTCCCTCTAGTAGAACGTAATCACAAACTGTCCAAGGTGATAAACATGCATGCACTTTATAAAGTTTATGGAATTAATTTCATGACATCTTTTGGGTATTAAAGTTAAGGAAAGTCTAGAAAAGCAAGATGAAGAAATAATTGGCCCACTGATCGATTGATTGACTTACTGGCAAGCTAATTATTTGATTCATTTCAATTTGCTAATTGACCCACATGCTCTCATTAACACCTGCAAGCCTGCATCCAGACTTACAACTTCTGGCTCTAAGAAATGCTTGAGGCTTGACTAAAGGGTATCTGAAAAGAGAACAATCATTTTTCTGGTATTTTCTCATCCTCAATACATCTCAATCCCCTCATGCAAACCAGAAATGTTTTTGAAGTTTGTTTGACTTTTGCACCGTTTTTTTTTTTTTTTTTTTTTTACAAACTCCTAAATAGCCCTGAGCAGATGTGCCCATCTGTGGTTTGTTTCATTTCATAGAGGGGGAACAGCTTGCTCAGGCTCAAGACACATCCACAGTACACACGTTAACACAGGTAAATTGAAAGGTTGTGTAAGCCGTGAAAATGTCATACTTTTTTAACATCAAGAAGAAGCTTTAGATGTGGCAAGAAATGAGGCTTTAATCGAAACAGATATTAAAACCACCATCAAAGTGTAGCTACAGTTTCAGCATTTATTAGTTTGGATTCATTGTCTTTGATAAGCTGCATGGACTGTATGTGTCAACTTCACATGTGTGAACATGTTAGACACATGTTAGAGTTAGCAGATCATGTGTGCTGCTACCTGTTACCATTTTGGTGCCTTATGAGTAGGGCTTTGTTGTCACTGTGGCCTCTTATGTGCAAAATGCAAAAATATGCGAAACATAACATTTTTATGGACTTATGTCTCAACAAACTTAGATCTACCTACCATAAGAGGCAGATCGTCTGCTATTGATCATTTCTAAATTTAAGACAATAATTTACACTTAGCCAGATCAAAAATCTGATTCTTTGGTTTTTGTGAGGGTACATGCAAATTAGAATTGGCCTTACTACAGTCCAGAAGCTGTTGACAATGCACCTGACACTGTTTGTTTGCCAAAAACACCAGAAGAATAATAACTTTTAAATACCTTTCAGCAGTATAGTTATAACCAGGGGCGATTTTATCGCCTTTTTCCCTTCCCTGTTTCTGTATACTGTGGTAGGCTACCTATAAGTCTTGGCATTGTAGAAATTGGATGTGACTAAATACTGCTCCTAAGAGCCCAATTACATTCATGCCTGAATTTATGGCCTCATAGTGACCATTTTCATTGTTTCAATAGCATCATATTATTATAATTATAATCACAGCATTATGAAACTGAACCCAGAAACGCCTAAATCATTCAGAAAAAAATTAAACAAAAGCTATTTTCTGAAAAAAAATCTCTGATTTCAATTTTTATTGATACTTCAGTTTGGAAATGTCTGCTTTTCCATAGATATCAAATTTACATTTATTCTATATTTGCATAATACCATTTCATTTCTAATACCACCTCACCTTTGTGGTAATGGCCCTGTGGCTCAGAATAAAAGTAGGATAAGTTTTAGTAGAATAACATTTAAAAAAATATGTTAAAAAGGGTGCCAGGCACCCCTAAAGCTCTGCTCCTAAATCATAATAATCATAATACATTTTTGCAATTTTACTGATAATCAAAAAGAAAAAGAGAAGGGACAATGTACTTGTGGATGTTGCAATTTCAATATATGATGTATATAACAACTGCCACGAAGATGTATAACCCAGGACCTACAGTCGGTGACAAAACTCTTCAAATAGAACCCTAATTTGTTGTCTTTAATTCGAATAGCAGAAAAGTATGTCCTAATTGTGTACTTTTTCTTTTTTCTAATATGAAAACAAACAAAACTGAATCATGCAGCACCATGTACAAAATAAAATCAGTTCTCGCTAGGGGCGATTTATTGGATTTAATTTTGTTCCCACTGCACCTGTTTTTGCCTTATACTACGGAGCCCCCCTGGGGTAAGCTGAGAAAAAAAAACTAAACCGTGCATGGTTTAATGAACAAATGGATGAATGGATTTACGTGAGGAAAAGTAGGAACGATATTCACAGATTCAAACTTCTGGGGTCAATTACTCTATAGCAAAATTATATTAAATCACAAATGACGCATCTATCCTAAAGTAGTAAGGTTAACAATGAGCTACAAACTAATTGTCATCAAAACGAGCTGTCCTCCAACCTGGAGAAATAACATTGGTCTCTGGTTGGAGCCGGCGGTGCTTAGGGACCGTCTATAAACTACAACACAGACACAAAGATATCTATTAATTAAATGATTAAATAAGGTAGTGTCTCCAAACTTACCTCAATTACTGTATAACTTGTCTCCTCCTAGTACTACAGCACTTACTGTTAAAAGTAAGTTTGGAGACACTACCTTATTTAAATCAACAGATATGTTTGTGTATGTATTGTAGTTTATTTAGACAATTGCTAAGCAATGCTGGGTCCTACTTGAGACCAATCTTTTTTTCAGGTTGGAGGACGGCTCGTTTTGATGAAAGTTTGTAGTTTTTATTAGTTTGTAAAAACCGACAGCACCGATTATGAATCCGTGCATACAGTTGATTAAACCGAAGGAACATATTTGCCTTCTGTGTGCACGTTTTAATTTCTTTCTCAGCTGGCTCCATATGATACAAATCCTCCTGAACTAATTAATTAGAAGACCAAACCTAGAGAAAGACCAACAATCCTCCCCATGTTGCCAGTCTTAAGAAACTTGCAGAAATCCTCTGTAAAAAGCTGTGATGTGAAGATATCCCACCCCAATCTTCCCAAGTGGTTGTGACCTAACGTTCACTTATTGAGCCTTTTAGTAGCAAAAGGTTATCAAAGTCATATCATTTATTATCTGTGTAAGACAAGTGTAAGGCAACAGAGTCCCTCCGTTAAACACTTTATGGATTCCAGGTCTGGGGGAATGGTTTATAAAGCCCCTGTAGCTTCACAGATTTACACTGCCCAGAAGAATAACAAGCCTTGGTGAATGCTTGGCTGAGTTGGCAGGATCAAGAGACAGGGGAATCATGTAAGAGGAAGAAAGCCCTGAGGTATTGAGGAGAAAGAGGCGAGCGAATACGTTTCCTCTACAAAACCAATTAGCAAATGACTCCCCGCACCCAGCACTTGGAAGCCGAAGAGACAGAAGAGAGAGATATAAAGGGAATGAGAAATGGTAACACAGCAACACTTTGTGTGTGGGCAGTGATAGACAGATTTTAAGTGTACTGTCTGGTATGTGTATGCGTCTGTGCGTTTCATCCCATCCTTTACCATGTCTCTAATACCCATAAGACACCGATACGTGTCCATGACATTTAAAATCAACCTGCTCCTGACTGGGAAAAATAAACACAAAACATGCTTTTACTTAGACGTTGCACTGGTAGTTCAAATGTTGGCAAAGCATGATTTATTTTTGTGCAATACCTAAACTAAGTATTACTGGACACAATCACTGTCTGGATGGCTAAAATCCGAATGGAATTGTACTTAAATTAAAGCATAAATAACAAAGCATCTGGTCTGCCAGTGTCCAAAACAGAATGATGGAAAGTCAGGGAATCACCAAAGCCATTGGGATTTATGATGTTGAGATATTTACTAGATAGGTGAAAGCTGTCACCTGCTGGTGGCGCTGCATTAAAAGTCAGGAGTTTTACCACATCATTGGGATTCATCCCATGGGTATCATGGATATCTGCACCAAAAGATGATGACAATCCAGGAAATAGTTGTTGAGACATTTCACTAACACGCTGGTCATGCTGGATGTTTACCAAAGTCCTTAGGGTTCTTTCTCTGGGTTCCGTGAATATCTGTACAAACCTTTGTGCCAATCCACCCAATTAATTTTCATTACCAATGTGGTGGGCCCACCAGCCATCCAACACTAGAGTTGCTAACGTAGCTGAAAACTGGAAATGCCACATGTTGATTCATCAGGGAGTGTAACTCTCCTCGTCTTTACCTGACATACCCTGATGATTCCGCTGCTTCGGTGAGCTGAGCTGCTCCAGCAGGCCTTCAGAGAGAGTCTGTCAAGTCAAACTGCCTCGAGAACGGATAACATAGCTGTGACTGTTTCCCTCTAAGTCGGATGACTGACAGGCACAGCAGCAATCAAAAATGGATAGCAAGGGGAACTGAGTCTGTAAGAAGAGACACTGTATCCTGCGAGGTAGTCAGGGTTTAGATATGAGGTGTAGGCGGTGATGATTACCACACATATCTGCTACACACATCCATCTAACATGTGGTTCTGGACTCAGCTGTCACTGGGCCTCTCTCTAATTAATGCAACAGGTACTGTCATCCAAGCCACCTGATTGGTCATGAATGTATTCCTGTCCTGCAGAAAATTCCCAGAGCAGAGACGTCCATGCTTTATTGATTGCCACACCAACTGTTGTAGCAACAAGGGAGCTAGTTAGCGAGCATTCTTCTCCTCTCCTATGGCTGCTTACTTCTATGAAGGGAACACGTTTCAGGCAGTAAGTAACATGCAAAGCAAAACCTTATTGCATCAACCTTTTGCTCATAAACCAGATACTAAGTGAACTCACCAAGTTACCATCGTGACCTTTCCGCTTGTTAGTTTAGCTATATCCTGGCAATGCCACACCTATCTCCACAGTGCTGTGCGGTTAGGTCTGGCTACGCCACACATACACTCCAGGATAAGAGCAAAACATGCTAAGGGCAGTTTGCTTTTCTTTTAAACCAATCACAATTGTCTCAGATGGCGCTATGTTCCGTTAGCTGCAACAATGGTTCTGCAAAATAGTGTTTTGTTGGAACATTTGCATCCCGCAAAATGCCACAAAAATATTCCATTAAGAAACGCACAATAGATGAGATTTTAAATTAAACGTATATAGTAAATGCCGTAAACATATTCTTTAAAATCATTTACAGAAATATCCAAGCAGGCCTGCCTTTTGCACGATAAAAATTTCCTTGATAAGTTGCAGTTTTCAGCGTGTAGCTTGCTGGCTCGATGGTTGTTGTTGTTTCCTGTAGAGAAAGGATTTTGAGAATGACAACACAGAAAGCGGAAGGTAAAGGGCAAAGCCTGACATGTGGCGCTTCAGGCTTTATTCCGAAAATGTACTTCGGTTGAGCCAGTCTAGTTTAACAATGCTGAGCAAAGATGCCACAAATTTTCATTATTATTATCTTAATACAACAAATGCTACCTTACAGCAGTAAAACACAAATTCATAAAAAAAATGATCATAATGATGTCACTCAGGACCAGGTTTTTATGAAAGGTACAGTGGATATTTTTCAATGTCTTTCATGCATTGTACTCTTGCAATCTGTGTGAAATTAATGTCTGATTTAGTAAGGCAGCAGCTACTGTAATTACGCAGTCAGCGACTGGGACAGCCTACCAATCATATTTTGTGAGTGAAGGAGAGCCTAATGCACCCTGTGTTAAAACTTTCTCAAGGGTGGAGCTTTTAACATGTCTATCCACTGTCACTATAATACAGGGAAAAAAACAAGTTTACATGCCAATTCAACTTTATCTGAGGAAAAATCAAAAGAACCTGATAAGGTGAAAAGCACCATCCGTTTATAGAAAAAGAACATGCTTGCTTATAGTAAAAAAAAACAAGCAACCGCAACAAATTCCAAATCACTGCAGTGTCTGCCAGTGTCGTGTTCATTTTCGCTGGATGTTACCCTCTCTTTGTTTCCTAAGAAGCTGCTATTTTTGGCCTTCAAACTAATTCAGCGCAGCTTCTCCAGCACACTTTTTTTGCTTTCTGTCGCTGAGACCTCCATGGCTTATTACATTTTAGATGTGGTCCTCCAAAACAACACTTCTTCTGGCTCTGAGAATTTTCTGTGCAGAACTTATCCTGGCATATTGCATGAATTAATGAATCCAATGCATAATCAGCCACTTTCACTGGATCTCCTCCTATTATTAACTTAAATGCATATGAAAATAGAAAAATAAATAAATATTTGATAGAAACATAACATTAGATCTAATTTTTGGTTTATAGCAACAGTTATCTTTTATTACAGAAATAAATACAGTAATTCTGTAGACTGCAAGACAATCTTTTAAATCAAAGATGTATGATGTACCATAGGACACTTGGAACTTAAGGGCACTGAAGTCACTGTCTCTGCTTTTTTAAATTTGGCAGGTACAAAAGAATTCAATTTGAGTCGTTACAATGGTTCTGTGATTCTAAATAACTGTCAGATGTTATATTGTGTCATTAAAACATCTGAAATTGTGATTAGTGATAGCATGATTGGTACAATTTTCTTCAGATTATAGACAAACTCAGTCAGCAAGGCGGGTGGGTTTATTATGAGGGTGTAGTTTCTGTTTAACCACACAAGCAGCGAAGGTGCCAGCATTGAGTCATATGGAACTGTGCCGGTTGTTAGCAGCTATAGCTCTCAAAATTACCACGCTAGTATCAAACCCATTGAAGTAAACAAGGTTCAGTGGATGAAATTCTCACACACTGTTCTTGCCAAGCACCCCTTGATAATGTTTTTGAGAATGCAGAGAACTTGGATACATGGATGAAAGTCTGAGTGACCGAGCTGTTAGTTTTACTATTAAACTAATTTTCCTTGCCAGGAGTTGATATGGGGAAAGTTAGCTGGCAAGGAAACATGAGAGGGCTGCTGGTTAGACTGAAGTGTTGTTAAATGATGGGATGCATGGCAGCTAACAAACCATCTGAAGGCATTACAAGTCCAACATGTACAGTACAAAGCTGTGCTTGCACATTGCAAAAGAAACACGCTGAATTGTGCAAAAACCTATATTAATAAGTGTTGACTATTTATGTACTGTTCAATAAATTTAAATTAAAAACTAAAAGGCAACATTTTAAAACAGCCTGTCATATACAACACCATTTACTTGTATGAATCAGGTCAAAAGCAGGCATTTTAGAGGAAAACAAACAAGCAATAACACTGTATATGTTCTATAGTTACAAAATAATCCAATTTAAGTTATTTGGTTGACTGAAATTACCTAATTTCCATTGCTGTTGTTTTTTGTCCTAAATGTACTAGAGTACAGGAATATCAGTAGCAAGTAATTATAGGACAGAACCCGACAGGCATTCTGTTTTTTACATCCAAATTCAACCCAAGCCAAACACAGTTGATGTGAGCTGAAACACTAAGTTTGTATTACAGGAATATTCACCTCCTAAAATAGCATTGTGTTGCATTAATACTTTGTCATGTAGGTTAAATACAGTCCCTCCAGGATTCTGGGGAGTTTTTTGAGATTGTTGGGGCCCATAATGCCTGATGTTGCGGGAGCTTTTGTAAAAAATGACTGTAAAATTAATGTTTTTTTGTGTTTGTTTCAATGCAGTTGCGGGAGACATACATTACATTACATACATTTTTTTGTATAGTTCTTTAAAAAATAAAAAGGAAACCTGTTTTGAGGATAATTAAACTACTCTGGGCTGAGTTTTCCTAGTAACCTTACCAGAAAGGCTCACGATGCTGCAAATGAAAACAACCGGGAGATTTTAGACAAAATATAACAATTTATTGAATGAATAAAATTTGAACATGTCTGTCAGTGGCTTGTTGATCTTTACATTGTTAGTTAATTTTCTATCCTGGCCTGGGACACACATACGGTTTGATAAGTACTTATTGGACTTAAATTTCCATTGCACTTACAATAATGTAGCTGTCTTCAATTTAGGTCATCCTGAACGTCTCATCTCCGGTTTTTCATTCATCCCCCGTGTGTGTTTGTACGTATGTTAGTGTGTGTGTGTGTCAGTCATGAGGGGAACGGAGCAGCAGCCCCCCCCCGCTGCAGAGAGCCGACAGGATTGAAAGAGCAGCTGCTTTCAGCAACTTTAGAGTGAAAAAACAACAGACATTGATGTTAAAATGTAGACAGGTTGGCAGGACGGTCTGAGATGTTTTACACGGCCTTTCGCTGTATGTTTTGTTGGTGAATGTGAGATGTTCAAGTCACACATGTCTCATCTTCACATCAGAAAAAAAGAAATTTAATATAGTGAAGTACAGTACGTGGGACGTCAACCCGTTCTCCCTCCCGCTTGGTCATTGGTTCTCAGAGTCACATACTAATACAGACCCTGGCACGTGGGACTGCTGGGATTGATTGAATTCGCGGGAAACTTTGGTTGTTGGGCAAATTCGCAGTGATTTGTCAAAATTGTGGGTTGCACTAAAGTCGCGGTGATTGGTTGAATTCATGTAAATTGGCACGATCGCAATGTCGCAAAATCCTGGAGGGACTGCAAATAAGAAACCCCACCCCTGAATAAGTAGCCAAAGACAGACAGTAGGTCCATCATTACTATGTACACTATATCTTCACTACAAATAACTTGAAGCATCATGTTAAATGGGCCAAACTCAAACCTAACCCGTGCATCATTTGTAAATATTTGTCCAAACTCAGCCAGACGGAACGCAACGGGTATCCACACTCTAGCTGAGGCACTCTAATTGCGACTTGTCCACCACTGACAACTTATTTATTTTTCTAAAAATAATAAAATATATTGTTAACTGATTTTAGTGACTTTAAAATATCAAACT
>NC_045756.1:4635595-4637101 GCF_008692095.1 Etheostoma spectabile
GTATTGGTTGCAAACCTGCTGGTAACTGAGAATATTGTGGGTTCTAATCACATATAGTACTGGACCCCTCATGATAACCTCCTACTTCCATGTTGAATTTGTTCTGGAGCCGACCCTGTCCCTAACACGTGGTTGCACCCATTGTGACTCCCACTGCCACCCTTCACACACATTCCCACCCAGGTAATATTAGAATAAACTCTGGGATACCATAAGAAAATACTACATTTTATGTTACTATTTTCAGTTTCACTCCAAGACAGCGATGGTGAAACACTACCTGATAATACTAAATACAAGGCTGATATCAACCTGGTGTATTGACATGGATTCTTAAGCAAGAAGCAATCTGTCCTCCATCAGCAACTAATATCAAGGTGCTTTTGAGTTGGACACTTACCTCTAACTGCCACCGTGGAACAGCTCAGTGACCCTCAGTACTGTACGAGCCTGTGGTTGTTCTCTGTAGCTCCCCGGCCAGAATCTGTGCAAGTGAATGAGAGGTGGTTGAGTAAAAAGAGCCTTTAGAAAAGTGCATTATGCAATATGGAATGTAAAACAATTTTCATTTGGACTGATTCAGTTGAATTATGTTTTGATAGATAATAAAAATAACAGCCTCATGCCATGGTACAGATGGGCAGGAGAAATAGGTTAGGTTTAGTAAATATGAAATCAAGCCATATCATTTCACTTTGTATAATATTAAGCTTTGATAACATCATCTCGTCATGACCTATATTCAGAGCAGTTCATCATATCTTAGCTGTGCTACTTCATCTTTTCCTTTTTTTTATTTATTTATTAGTTTTTTTACTTCCCCTCCCCATGTTGTTTTTTTTTCGCATTTCCAGAGGACATTGATGATTCATATTATAATTCACCAGTTTGGGGTATTTGTGTGGAAAATGCAGAGGGAGAGACAAATGAAGAGAGGAGAAACGATAGAGAAACAGGAGCAGAGAGCGGGAGGGGGATAAGAGGGAGAGATTGTGAGCCAAGGAGGGAGACTTATGGGCTATTTTTAGTCTCCAGCTGTGTGAGTCAATCTGAAACAGTGTTGAGAAGACCCACCGGTAGAAGTTAGTCAAAAGGGATTGCAACACGTCGCACGTGATGCTTTGAGGATGATGACCATGTATTAAATATGTGCTGCAGTCTAGCTCGTAATGGAGCAATGGCACTGGATTAGCATAAAGCTCCATGGAAAATGATTCTTAATTGAGCGAGCCTTGATCTTGTGTTCTAAAGGGTTTCCAGCATCCCCATCCCTCCAGCTCATTTATTATGCTCTCAGCCAACACAAGTATCTGTTACATGTGAGGGCTGTAAAGAAAATCAATATGTTAGTTTAAATCCACTTAGCTTTTTTAAAGATGTAAACATTGGTGTTGTTTTCAAGCGTGCCATCCTTTTGCAACGAGATGCAATTTATATCTTTACGGTTATGTGAAATTAGGACAGACAGCTGAACGTGCAGTTGTGTACACGCACTGAGCCCCCCCC
>NC_045756.1:4637111-4637705 GCF_008692095.1 Etheostoma spectabile
CCCTCTCCTATTTAACTTCAGGCAACTTTGTCTTTTTAAAACACCATTTCTCAAAAGAACACGTGCAAGTGCAGACATGTGGTTGATTAACAAAACATAGCTTTGAATGCCTGTCCTGCTTCTTTTTCTAGGAATATAAAAACTATATTCACATGTTAAAAGTTGCGGAAAACATTTTGAGAGAGGGCAGGAGAAAACCTCTGGTACATGAATAATGCATTTTACATTTATGGAAAAAGCAGCAGTGGTTAGTTTGAAACAGCAGCTGCTAAAATCAACCCTTTGTTGAAAGAAACCTTAAAAATTAGGTTCAATATCGGTTGGCCATTTATACATAAATGTTTGACGGCAAGTTAAGACTTAGACCCTCTTTACATTTTGCATTAAAATGGGTCATTGACAACCAGATCATAAGTGGATATTGCTAAAAATAAGTGTAAATGACAAGATATGCATTAGACTGCATCTTTCGTTGTATAAACCTTAATGTAAATGTGCTGTATTTACATGGCGCCTTTTCTAATCTTAACTACTCAAAGCGCTTTTACATCATGCAGGAACCATTCACACACACTGTGGCCGAGGCTGCCGTAC
>NC_045756.1:4637715-4638100 GCF_008692095.1 Etheostoma spectabile
CCTGCTCATCAGATACACACTCACACACATTTACACTTTGATGGTGCAGCATTGGGGGAAACTCAGAGTTCAGTGTCTTGCCCCAAGGACACTTCAACCTTCAACATGGGACTGCAGGCCCAGGGATTGAACCACTAACCTCCCAGTTGACAGGCAACCGCTCTACCAATGACCCCCACAGCCACCCAATGTGTCCTGATATGTCCCTGAAAAGGATGTATCAGGAAAGAAACATCATCAGTGCAGGACGTGGTGTTTTTTGCCCACGAAAAGATGGACGAAGTATTGTGTGACATTCCAACGTTTTTGCACTATGGAAGGTGATGCGTTCTCCTAACAGTGATATCTCCTGCTGTACCGACATAACCTTTAAAGTTACTGGTCA
>NC_045756.1:4638110-4644933 GCF_008692095.1 Etheostoma spectabile
GTAATAAGTGTGCGCGGGGCCCTTTGACCTTCGAGCGAAAGTAACAGAGTGGGTAGTAACGAAATCTGGACACAATTGGTCAGCTGGAGACACGTGATAGATGCAGGTGCGAACGCCGATGTGTCTCAGCTGTCCACTGGTGTTCGGATCACTGAAACTCAATTAAAAATCTAAGTCTAAACACGGGATTTTATGTAAGTTGAGCGAAAAACAATGAATCTTAAACTAAGTAGCATTTTCTTTTCCAAAACTTTAATCCGGATGCCGACAATTGCAAATATTGCTACTCATCCCCTCCCCATCTTGGGTTGTCTGTTTAGAGAATGGAAAGGGACGACAGCTGGTAAGAGCCTTGATGAAAAGACAAATTGGACTCAAACAGCTGACCTAATGAGAGCGGAAAAATAATGACTCCGTTGCAGGTAAACAGACAGTTTTAGCAATCATGTACGGATGGTAAAATGAGCTTTAAACACATAATTCACTTTAATATACCACCCAGACTACCTGCCACTGTGTGTGGGTTTAATCAGTGGTGGGACCTGACTTAGCCAGTACAGTGAATACAGTGTGTTTTTATTAAACTTTCTTTAGTAGATTTGTTATGAAAAGTCTTTAATATAAAAGTCTTAAAAGGACAGCCTCAGTGCTGCCAGATACACTTACGTGTTTCCTCATGTTGTATAGTCATGTCTGCATGATGTCTTCCTGCAGTGATATAGCTATTTTGATATCTATTTCCCAGTTTTATATGCAGGAACGATCCTTTCCTCCTGCAGAGGTTTTGGCAAACCATAAGAGGCTGTACACGGTGGGAATGATTAAGACGCTGTTTGAAAGCTCAGCCCATTTGAACTCTGTTCCCCACCGTTCCTTTTCTGAATCATCATCTTATGAGCACAGCTAACGTTCCTTATCTCCCTTACACCTACCCTTATTTCGGCATGCTCCCCTCCAACACCACCACCATGTGTCTCTCTCTCTCTCTCTCTCTCTCTCTCTCTCTCTCACTTTCACTTTCTCTTCATTTTTCTTTATAGTCACAGATTATATTTCAAGGGAAGATGAGGTAATTGTGTTTCTAACCCCATTGAAGTTAAAACTGCAGGAAGGAGGGAGGCAATCTTTTGGAAAAAAAGATGATTTGTGCCAGAGCAGATGATCAAGTGTGCGTGTGCGTGTGTGTGTGTGTGTGTGTGTGTGTGTGTGTGTGTGGCTGGTTGGTTTAGAGAGCGGGATACACTCAAGAATGATGCAAAAGCCTCTTCTTGAGGTAAATCCATAAAAAAGGATATGTATGTTTGATCTTTGGAGGTATCAAAGGGGGAAATCATTAGGTGATGCAACATGTATGCCATTCTACTGATTGCCTGTTTTATTTTTGAAAGAATCTCAGTATTAGAACTTGCCTAACTGAAACTTTTTTTTTTTTTTAAATTGGTGATAGTTATGTTATGTGGGATGGAGGAGTGCATTAGGAATAGGAATCAAGCTTTTTATTCAACGGAAACTCATCACCAACCAAAAACCTCAACAAAACTAATTGTATTCATATTTCAGGAAATCAACTCCTATGACTCTAATCAAATCAGGCATTGTAAAACAGGGGGACTCCACTGAAAAGAGATATTAAAAGCCACTTTGTTCAGATGAAGCTTAAAATACAACTGAGGAAAAAAAAATTTCCTGGCTCCCTTTTCCTGGCTCCAGAGCAGTTGTTCCCAACCTTTTTTGGTCTAATGTATCCCAACAGCCCTAACAGATGAGCTCAAGTACTCCTTCATCTGCACCATTCATATACTGTATGTTGTTGTGAATGGATATTAAATGGAGGTTATTAAACACTATGACTTCTATTCAAGTGGATATTTTTACAATATGTTTTCATATAACTGACATGATACCAACCTCTATTATCTTAACTATTTCACTATTAAACTGTACCCATTACATTTAGCGTACTACTACTACTACTACTACTACTACTACTACTACTACTACTACTACAACTATTTGTAACTTTTTCAATTGTTCCTGTTATGGATAAATGGCTAGTTACTTTTAACTAACCATTTCAACTGTTAGCCGTAACTTTAAAAAGGGTTGGATATCGAATTTGATGCTTTTTAGGCACCAACCAAATTGCCTCCTTAGTCATGAGTGTCAAAAAATGCGTCTTCACATAATACCAAATTTCATTACCTAAGGAGTAGCTCTCATCAGTATCAGTGGGCGAAGAAGCATGCAGCTCACCTCTACAAACTTCTCTTATCTTATCTTATAATGATGGTGATTGGCTGTCTGAGTGGTCAAACCAGTAATGCTTTAGGTGTGTCATATTAACAAAGATGGTGTACTTGAGGAATGCAACTATATTTGGCTCTTTTTCTGTCCATCACTGGCACATTAAGTCCCCTTTGAGTCAGTGTTGTAAAACATGTACAACTATGTGGGGTTGAAAGAAGAAGTGTTCCCTGTTCATGTCAGGTAGCAGAGATTTTTAGTTGCAATTTGCAAAAAAATGTACCATGACTACCACTGTCGGCCAAATTACTCAGACTCCCCCTACTTCACTTAGACCTAAACATGAATAATTCACCAAGTCATTAACCTAAGCAATTTGCCCACAGCCCTCTCCTACAGCATATGCAAAATAAAACTCTATTTGGGGAGCTCTAACACAGAATATGACACAAAATATGTCTGATTAAATTTCAGAGGTTTTCAAGTTTTCTCTGTAGCAGTGGTGGCCTGCCAAGAAGATGATGTGGATGACAACAACAAAGATTTGTTATATAATTCCGTAACGGATTGTCCTTTTGGGGATGTTGCAAATAGAATATTCCTCCTGACCTGCTATGTCATAGTTTTTGTGGATTAAATAAAATCAAATAAATGAACAATGATAATCTTATTTTTTAAGTTTCCTTCCAGTGCTGGTAAGGAGTGTTTTTTGTCCGTCTGAAAATACCAATAAGGAGCCTTAACTATAAGCTTAATTTATCCTCTAATTAACCTCCCAGTGCATGTACTGTACATTTGACAAATGTAAAATATGACACCATTATAATTGCATATATTGCATATGCCATTGTACAAAATACACATGACATCTGCTCTCAAAGTTTCTCCATCAAAATTGAGTCAAAACTATCTTGAGCAGATATCACGTACTCTGCACAATAATGAATGAGCATATAATATGAATGTTTCATGACTCTGAATAATCTTGGTCCTGCCCTGCCCTCTGTCGTGAAAAATGCATGCACAAAATATTGATGAAGTTCCCTCTTCTACTGACAGAAATGACACGCAATGAATCAAGATATGTCGGAAACACATAAGAATCAATATATCAAGTTGGAAATTCTACTTTGCCCAGCCCTGACATATGGTTAATGCACAGATTCCAGGTAATATCAGAGGATGCTCGTGAGCTTTAGCTAACTAATGGATACATATGAGATCGGGGTCACATTAAACAGCACGGGCTCACATTCACATGTTGGTGACTTTATGTAACATTCTAAATTGAGAGAAGCACCTTCTCACCTCAAGACAAAAAAGAAAGCTGAGATTTTATATGTTGAGCTTTTATATTAACAATTCTTATGTAGAAGGACATAAAATTAGAACTTAGTATCAGCAGAGATAACATGTGTTTGATGTCACTCAATTGTAAGACCAAATAGCTGCTGTAAAAACTAGACGATCAAAATGTTTAAATGTAGTAAATAAAATTATTAAGACACCTACTGACCAAAATGAGACAGGTACAGACTTCTACTAAAGACAACATGTCGACAATGTCGTGTACGACACCACAGGTAATGCCCAATTTCATATTCAATAGCCAGTCTCCAGATTAATATAGTGCAGAGACTTACTTTTTTGTTGTTTAAAAGCAGATAAATGCGCCGTTCCAACTAGATCCTCCATGTGATTGTACGTAGGCCTTGCAGAATCTTTTAAAATCAATTGTGGAATTAACGTTGTAAAATAGGCTAAATAGGATGTCAGCAGTTACCACTTCCGCTTTAACCTTCACAATAAAAGCTCTACCACACACACACACACAGGTGTCCTTTACTTTTATTGGTTGGTTAAAAACCAAAGTTTCAGGTGCATGCCGACAAAACCCAGTTGTTTCTAGGTAATCCGGGTGATTAGACCTCTTCCCAGGACTGTGTGGGTCTGAATAGACTGATCAATTGACATCTTCCGGAGTCTAATGTTAGCTTTGTCAAGATCTTGCAAAAGTCTATGTCTCAAGCAAGTCTCAAATTAATTTTTCAGGGGCAAGTCAATGTTCTTAATTTTGAACTATGCTACTTTGCTTATGCTCTTCACAAGTGTCCTTAAAATGGTATGGGGCAGATTAATAAATTGTTATTCACCAAACAACACTAATAAATGGCTTGACCAATACTTCTATCATCTTTCTTGTGTTAAAAAAACAGGGAAGAATATTTGAAGTCATATTCTTTGGCTTTACTTCTGATAAATGAGGCCGTTTCCCACTGTTTCTACTGTTTGTGTGAAGGTACTGTAGGCTGGAGACTGACTTTATCTATCGTCCTCTGACCCAGACATTGCACTGATAAAAAAGTCTATAGTTCATTTCCTTCGGATACAGGAAAATATGACAAACCCATTCTGCACACACTGACATATTAACCATTCAAACCCTGGTATATTCTCGCCACACACTCAAAGCAAAGCAAAAGCAAAAAGCCAGGTCTTTGATGTGAACCTCACCTGCAGTTTTGTGCAGTGTACATCTCTGAAGGCAGTGCTCATGAAAGGACAGGGACAGTGAGACGGGAAATGATGAAAATTATGTGAAAGTTATTAAAACTGCCTGATCAAAACGGTATTTGGGGCTAATCTCAAAACATTTGGGGCTTAAGCCCTGACGGAAAGCACTTAGCAGGACCACTGGGGAGGTGGGAATTATTCTCATACTTCATTTCCCACTCCAGATTTTCTACAACTTCTCCGGGGATTTGAACTGCTGACCTTGTGTGCACAATCCTGCTTATCCAACATTTAGGGGAGTAAGCTGCAAGTCTGTAAAACAGAAAAAAAAGAAATTGTAGTTTCAGATAATGCAAAATGTGCAGCTTTTTCAGGCCTCTATCAAAATCTACTATAGACAAATTGAAAAGCTCTAGATGTATCCATACGACACATGCATGGTATCCTTTTCTTTATCAAAAACTCAGTTATACAGATTGTCAATTTAATTAAGTGTAAAGCTGTTGAAAGCCCAAAATACCAGAAAAATGACACAGAAGCTTGTACAAATGTACACATCTTTAGCAGGGATAATCAACGGTTCAATGTTGAAAATAAGACTGTTCAAATCTTTTATACACAGATACTGCAGAAAAATCAGAGAAATCAAATGAATCTATTCACATGTAAAGAGATTTGAGCCAATCTTGTTTTTGTGCCTTTTTCATTGAATGTCAACATATGCCATTGTAAATCACTGAAACTATTAATAATTCAGTTTCTTTCAAATAAATGGTTATGGTCTATAAATAAGATGATCTGTGAAAGCCCCATGTCAGCCCTTTAACAGGTTTTCTCACCTCTTTTATAGATGATATATAAATATGGTTATGTCACTATAAAGACACACTGCTTTGTGTATGAATGTAGGACAGCTTGCATTGTGAACATTGCTTTGAAAGCACATATTGTGTGTGTGTTTACAACATACCTCTATACATTTTTGCATCTAAAGACTCCTAACAATGTCAAAGAACCTCTTTGATTTGAGAGATGTATAACTAATTAGTAGATGTCTGAAGGCTAAAGGAAAAAAAAAATCTTCTAGTCAATGAGCTCTAAGCTATTTTATGATTGGAAAACAATGACAACCGCAGGATTCACAACACGTATCTTGAGTAAAATGGAATTTGCAATGTTACCAAGCAACTAACAAAAAGTAGCAAAGCAAATAAATATGGTTGCATGTATTAAGGCAATTACACGGCATTGTTTAAGTCATGTTCTTGCAGTATTTCCCATTAATATCTTGGCTCGGTTAAGCCAATACACAGGCTAAAGGAGACTGCAAGGAGACTAATCCAAAGCTGTGTTTAACCTCAACACGCACTATATGAATCTCAATCAGGGTACAAACACAGCAGCAAAACATATATGCGATAGGCAATACACATCACCTTAAGAGGGTCTAAGAAAATATGATGCCGCATAATATTAATGTCATGGTAGCAGGGAAAACAAACAAAGCTGAAATGGAAATACAAGTTGATGCGGTTTGTTTTGCTTGCCCTAAAAGTGACTTGCACAGGCTTTTATTGTCAGTAGGACCCGACTGCAGTGTATTCCACGGATGTGAAAAATTGTGGATAACTACACGCAAGCCCATAAATCCATTTTATAATGTTGATTCAAAAACACATGACCTTTAGCTCGCTGAGAGTCTCTGTATAAACAAATGACATTGCTCCAGTGATCCTATAGCCCATTCTTTGCTTCGCAGGAGGCTGTGCACCGTTGATGTTTCAATTTGTTGGGTCCCAGAAATGTCAAGTTAATTTTTTCCAGGGTGATGGAATTGTTGAAATTCTGGTATGGTCATAAAATAATCCTCTATTTCTAATCGTGCCTCTCTCTTTCCACCTGGTATGGTCTTCTCTCTATTTTTCTTTACTTGCTTTGACCCATATTATCGCCATGGCTATTGATTCTGAATTATGATATACAATTTATTTTTTTATTGTAGCAGACAATGGAAAAGACATTTTTTGGGATAGAAGAAAGCCCACTCTAAGGTAACATAGCAACA
>NC_045756.1:4644943-4655254 GCF_008692095.1 Etheostoma spectabile
AATTGTTTCTCAAAAGCATCATATGTCTTTATTACATTCCAGGATATAATCTTACAGTAGTGTCCCTTCAATATGCTTTCTCACATGAGTTTTTTTAATCAGACAAAAATGGGTTTTAGCCTAATATTACTTTGAGTCTGATCAGCTTCAGATATCATACACACTGTAGCTAGTTACCAATTCCAGATACATAACATTTTCAATATGCATCACAAAACATTTGAACCCCTGTCCTTTCTTACTTTTATTATTCATCCATCCCTTTCCCACTTTTTAGCTATTGAAACTGCTTGAGCTGCTTTCCATGCTTAATCAAGACTTATTAACAGATTCCTACTGAATTCAAGACAAAAAATGTTCCACAATGAATTTACATTCATTCATTGTAAATTATCTTTGTACTTGTAACATATTGAACAAAGCTGATTGAGTATTTTCTCAATAAGTGCTACAGCTGGATTTTCTACTGTTTTTAGTCTAATTTGTTAGAGAGAACCAAAGTCCAGATGTAACGTAAAGCTCAGCCTCTGTACCATTATTCTCTGTACTGTAACGGTAAAAACACACTGAGCTGTGGCGAGGTGCGGCCTGCAACGAGCTGCCATGCAATGTCTATAGAAAACTGTGGCGGCCACTCTGCGCAACAGCCGTGTGATTCTGCAACAAAAAAGCTAAGGACAGTTTAACTTTTCTTGGCAACATGTGGCCTGAGAATACCCACAGCCAATCAGTATAAGAAACCTGTGACAAGTTGACATATGTAAAAAGAATTTCTTCCAGCTTGAAACACATGAACATACCTCCTGGGCGTAGAATAATTCAATTATTGCAGCAACTGCTGCTTGGTGTGTTTTCAGCATACCTTAAGGCAATAGCTCTTCCAGTTGAAACATCCGTGATTGTGGCAAAGTTAACGAATACAACTACTGATAAGTTAACAGCATGGCAGTTTGGGCAATTTCACTTTGATTTGGTTTCATCCCTGTCCAAAATATTCACCCAACACTCTTCTAAAGGTATCTGTGCTAAACTTTAAGACATTTGAAGTGCACCAGACAATATTCTGTTGCAAAACTATGTTGCAGTACAAGGCTGGATTTTATAGTTACTTACATTTATCCAAATGAACCAAACGAACATATTTGTGGAAGTTCTGGTTGCACTTCAGCTCTTCATAATTTTAGCTCAGTACAGGTAGTCATGTAAACAACCAATGTAAGACGCCACATTAATGCACTGAATGTCAATGTACAATTTGTTAGTTTGTGTAACCGATAAGCTAGTTTCATTCATTTTGATTTTTGCTTTTCATCCAAAACATCAGTTCATGTTTATGTGAAGCCAGTCCCTTCAGCCTACAGACAAATGTTATCAGCATCCTATTAACATGCTAAATGTGTCTGTTATCCATTAATATGCTAAATATATCTGCATGCCATAACAGAGAGAGACAAAGTTCTGCGGGCAATGCGGCTCATTATATCTGACTGTAACATGGTGAACTCTTGAATACCTCACTAATGTTTGCTCATGAAGTTGACCTGCAGGGCATGTTGCTGTTAAGAAGCTCTTAGATCCACAGTGGGAGACTCAGTGGTACAAACGGTCTCCATTGGTGTTATTGAGTGCTCTTTGAAATGCAGCTGTGCTGGGCTGTGTGGTGGCTACACCTGCAGCACACATCACTGATCACACACACAGGTGCATGGTGTTTAAACATACATGTTTATACTTGTAAATTAGTGTACACATGCTTCTATTTGTGACCACTGGGGAAAGAAAGAATCCAAAACAAAGTTGAATCTTTAGTCCTGATGTTCACTCATTGGCTTGGGAAGCTGTAATGGCTAATTGCATAACAAACAATTGCGCACTCACACATTTTCCCTGCTATGGAAGGATTTTGTCTCAAAACATATTTGGCTATACAGACATTTTAGTATTGGTTTCCGCCACAGGTTTCTGAGATTACTACTCAATCTTAGGTTTCTTTTGTTGTCCAGGTCCTTTGTGCTTAAGTGTACAATTACCTTGTATTGGAGACAGCTGTCCTTTGTCTTAGAATTGCGGAAGGTCTAGACAATTAGCTGAAAGTGGTGAAAAGTTCCATGAGAAAACCTTTGTTAAAGACCCATAATTGGTCCTTTAACGTACTGGAAAACCGTTACTTTCTGCGAACAGTAAAGCTTTCATGGTAAACTCAAGTAGGCATTACCTATAGTCAATAAAGCTGGTTGAGAATTTTTGCGCATTTTGAAAAAAAGGGTTGATCCCACCGATTACAGCTGTTCGGGACGTGAAGGATAACAGTACCAGCCACCAATCTAAGCCTTTGTCTGACATTGGAACGGGTTACAGGTATGTCTTGTCCATGAGGGAAGGGGTTCAGCTGAACTTTTTATTTGCTCTTCATAATTAGCCAAGCTAGCAGATGACATTGTTGGTTGGTCGGTCAAACACAATTATCTTGTCAACTATTAAATGGATTGCTACAACATTTTGAATAAACATTAATGGCCCAAAGAGGACTGATCTCAATGACATTGGTGATCCCCTTACTTTTCAACAACTATTGGACACAGCAACAAAAGGAATAAAAGTACTAAACAAACCACATACAAATGGAAAAAAGAAATGGACGAACCCATGAACAGAATAAAAACTAGTTTCAGATGAAATCAGGGGAGGTATTGGGATTACAGTTTGTTTTAAGCTTAGATTTAAAAGAAGCCACTGACACAGCCTGCGATATTTCTTTGGGCAGGGTGTTCCAGAGCTTTTGGCTTAACAGTTCTGCAGGTCTAATGTGGGATAAATGCAGAGAGTCACAATTACTTATTCTAAAATGCTAATCTAGTGCTTCTATCTCTGACCTCAGCCGAACCCTTCTCTGCAACTTCAGAAAGGAGGAAAAGTGAGTGATTTTAAATGTTCTCGTGAGGATGTTGCCGTACATTAGCAAGCGAGGGGAAATGGAGAAGGTTCTACAGTTGTGCTTACTATGCAGAGTGCTTTTAAAAAGCTATCAAATCAAATGCTTTATAGTCCTTCACTAATCAGGTCTGTGAGGAAAAGAATAGCAATCTTGTACCAATTCTTCTGTCTAGTTTTTGCAGTTCTAGGTATATACTGTATATAAGGTACAGCTCATTTCTTCTGATGATGGACACAAGATTCAGAGTTATCACAACATCACATTTTTCTGCTTCACAATTGATTGTTTCCAAAAAACTGCATGCGTACACAGGGTGTACACAGACTTATAACCATGATCCATTTATTTCTCAGTAATAGTCAGAAATTCCATAAATACAAAAATGCAATTATAAAAGGTTTAGTGAAGCAAAGGCACATTTGCGGTTCAGCTGAGCGTGACAGCTTACATTGGTAATCCTGAGGCAGAATGAGTTGCTTGTAGTCATGTTGAGTTTTGATACAGAATCAAGGCTACAGAAACAAAGAGAAGTAGAAAATAGAAGACAAATGGTGGACGTATAATGCCTGTTGAGACACAGCAATCATTACAAAGATCAGCTTTGTTTTGAAATCATATTACAAAAGTATTAAATTGAACAACCGCTGCTTTATAACCTGATACCATCTGCAAGGTGAACATAATCAGGTCCAATACCAAACCACTGGAGTTGGCAAGAAACATTTCCATAAGGGAACAATAGATAATTTATAATCAATCATTCTTTGTCTTTTTATCTTGACACTATTCTTCCACCTTTACTGACTCTCCTGGGTCGTTACCATGTCATTGTCTGCCCTCAAAAAAATGTTTGAAGCAAAATTAATTACAGAAAGAAAGGGTTTATATGTAGAGAGGTCACATGGGCTTCTTTAGATCCAATCTTCTGTACAAAAATGGTAGCATGCCTTGGATTTTATCACCAGACTAAAATCTCAAAGGATTTATGGGACTAGCGCCCCAGAAAATTCGGGCACAATCTGCATTTCTCTGTCAATAAAATGACAGCCCGCCTTTTAAGACAAACACACGCGCCGACAAAAAGGTGCTGCAGTTGGACTGCTTTGATAAAACTGACAAAGTGTGACTCCTTGGAGCTGCCCAGCACAGCAGGTCTCTACTGTTGGTCACCAAGCAGTTCCATTAAAGTGTTTGTTGATTGAATGCTTCAATAACAGTGATTGACAGTAGTGGCCTAAATGTTAGGGAAACTTCCAGGTATGAATGTGCCACGGTTTGACTGTGATCAGGGCATTACTGCCTGCAATAAAAAAGCTTCCTCTCAGTGAACCTTCCCTGAATTATTAAAAAATGGTAAAACAAATGAACAATTTTAACAGCAGTTACTTTCATGTTAGTTTTACTTTTTAACAGTTTCATTTTGCAAGGAGGAGGATAAAACATCAACCTTGTCTCCTAAAAAACTGCGTTCCTATACACTTAAACTGCATTCTCAATGATGTTTCGAGGGAAACCTGTAACCGGGTTACATTTCCTTGTAGCAGTTTCAACACTTGATTAGTTATCTAAATAACAACCAAAGTACTTGGTTTATTAAGGAAAAGATGGTGGTTTGGTGTTGAAAAAAAAAAGTTTGTTAAGGATGTTACATTAGTACGCTTGCAGACCTAAGTTAAAATAAGTCAACGTTGACCTTTGGTTTCACACTGAACACGAACAGCAGTCTCCTGCATGAAAGTCTCCATGTTTGTCTGACCCATCCATCCACCCAAATCCTCTGACAAGCACAGATAGGCAGCTTTGGTAAGGACCTTGCTTGCCTCCAATCCCATAAACCACCACATTTGTGATATGCCCAAAACAATCTGGGACAAAATACTTTCCCCTCAAAAGGTGCTTGAGAATAAAGTTTAGTTGTATGAGAATGTAATCTTGCTTAGTAGACAGGGTTGAAAACATTACTTATTGTCTTTTGAGACCCATCCATGGCTTTTCATACCACTACATGCCAGAAAAATACAGAACTGTGTCATGCAAAAATCTGGCAAATACACATCACATCTAATTAAATCCGATCAAATCAAATGGAGTCTCTATGACGTCAAAACACATCCCTTCCCGCAATAGGTGTCCCAATTTGTGAGGATACAGACAAGCGCCTCAGCTCACATCAAACAGCTACCACAGCTAGTGTCTAATCAAAAGAAGAACACAAAGACCCATACTGCTCTATTTATAGGCTGCAGCCACTGTCCTGTTTTTAATGTATTTGGATTCCTTCAAAGATTTTTCTGGCATAAATGGCAGCAATGCACTTGTTTGTAGTTGGTTTTGACAACTGCACAGTTAAATCTAATTTATATGTTTTTGGAAGGAGATTTTGTTGTAATATTTGTGCTGTTAATACATTGTTAACTAGATCTGTGGATACCTGACTCTACTGTTCATGCATTGTCATAAAAAGTAGAGAGGTTTGTGAAGGCATTAAAAAGATAACATGCACGTGTTGATCAGTAGACTGGTTTTCAAAGCTTCACAGTGGCTGAACAGTCCCCCATGAAATTGCTCTGACAATGTTACAATTAGTCCAAGTAAAATGGTGCTTCTCTTTTGTTTTTTAAAAAGGCTCTTAAGGAGCATTTAAACATCAAGCATGAGACCTGAAAGGTGAGAAGGAATCTCCCCTTCACTTTTAAAATGAAATCACTTTTGCGGCTCAGATTCCTGTTGGCTTGTGTTCAAAGACTGAGCTACTTCCGACTCCAAACTGTCCCTGGAGTGAAGCTGCTGTTTTTCTTGCCACTCTCTGCCATCTCTCTTCACTTTATCTGTGACTCACTCACTCTCTCTCTCTCGGCTTACTTTTTATCACTTTTGCTATCTTTTGATTGAGCGGCCTTGTTGAGACTAGGTTGTCATGTTAACACAATTTCAAAAGCCAGAGAATAATATGATGCTGCAGCAGAATGAGAGTTCACGTTTAAATTTTAATTTGCGTTTCCAATATTCTGTTTTGTAACGTTGACTCTAATAACTCTTCAGAGAAACAACTATATTTATTTCTGTAGCACGTCAATTGAATAAAGATAGACCTTCGAAGACATAATCGCTGGGAAAACCAGTAATCTGTAGACGTCTCATTACTACAGTTTTCTTCAAGAAACATCCTGCTTTACAGCACATTTGGAGATGGATTGGAGATGGATTCACAACACAAAACAGGAAGCAAATTCATCCACAATTTGCAGAGACAGGTCTTAGTTTGTCCACTAGCTATGAGTCACCATTGCCTCGAACGGCAGTATACATTTAGACACTTTGGACAGTGTGCATGTTAAATGCCCATGCCAAAGCACACTCACGCAAATGGCTCTCTCTTAGTTGTGACATCCTTCTGCTGGGGACATGGTGCCTTCAAGCTGGTATTGTGTGTTTGGTCATTGTCTTAAAAGAGCTTAAATAACCTCACATACTGTACTTTACTTGAAATATTTGTGCTCACTCACAATTATTTTTTCAATAAATCCGGTTCATATCGACATGTTTTATGCAGTGAATTATTTTAAACACAGACACAGTAATATTGAAATATTGTGGGCATTGACATTGTGGTGGAATTTCCAGAAACACCATGTTGTGGTAAGAAAAGACAAAAGGAAAGCTAAGACTACTTTAGGTCATTCATAGGTCACAGGTCAAGAGATGAGAATATTTGGCCAGTGTCTAATAAATCTACCTTTTTAAATGTATGAATGTGTTTGTCTCTGTACAGATTCATAGTTTAGATAGTTGCATGATAAGGGCACACATTTTGTATCAGGATTGTATTTTGGAGGTCAGTGGAAACAGGGTGAAGGGGCCTGCCACATTTTGTCATGCATCCCAGAACCAGGCATAACGTGACCCTGTTTTGTTTTGGCACCATCCACAGCTTGTCGTGAGACAAATTTGACAGCTTGGGCTAGAGATATAGAGATATATGCATCAGGAAAAGGCACAGACTATCAGGCGTGGTTCACAATGTATGTGCAGGCAGCAGCGCTGCGCTGTGAAACCCGTTACTGTCAGTGGCTTACGTTCGCAAGAACTGGCCTGCAGCTCTACCGCGCAAGAGCGGCCACGCTGTGATGTGCATTCACGTGTCTGGAAAGAAAAAAAAACTGTCTACCTTAATCTCCTCAATTAAGATCAATAAATGCTTATGTGTAAGACATCAAAGTCTACCGAACATTCATGTATCTAGAAGTTAAGCTTTTTCCTCAACAGACATTGGATGACCATTCAGGTAAAGCAGGCCACTCTGTGGCCTCAGACACTCAAGGGGCTGAAAGACTCCAGGTTTAATTTGATAAATTGGTAATTTGTGTGGTAACACTGTATGCACCACTAAGGCACAAAAAAGCAAACTGCTAGGCGTTCATTTTATTGTGCTTACATGTGCATTTTCTTAAATTAATTTATGCTAAATCAAATAACCTGAAAGTCATTAAGTATTACATAATACATATAAAATTCACAGAGCAAATCATTTTTGCAGCAGGGCCCTATAGAGGGTTAATCTGGCCTTGGATCCATGTACAATGTCTGTTTTGCCTTAACTAAGGGAGCACATCTCTTATCCATGCCAAATAAAATGCAAATAAGGTTATAAAATGCTTGCTTCCAGTATGAAGAGTGTTTACATTTAAAAGGTACCCTGTGGAGATGTTGACTGCTTGCAGTGCTATGGGGCTTTGGTTGTATCAGGTTCATGAGCACGCAGATGCCCCAATACACATTGCTGCTGGGGTTTAACACTATTCCACTTGCAGCTGGTGACATACAAACAAAATGGGCCCACAAAAGCAGTGAGGAAGAAGACTCCAAACTAGTACACATGGATGTTTACCATGCAAAAAGTGACAATGTTTTGTAGCCTCTTTCTGAGAAAGAAAAATCATTCAACACGAGCCCTCAACTTTATGCACCACACGTTTTAGAGAGTGTCACTGATTGTAAACACTTCTTAAATCACATGACATTTGGCATACAATGGGCATTTGTGTGCCAGTGTGGATAAGCAGCAGATTGTCTGATGTTACTCTGCAGTCGAAAATCATGGATGTATAAGTTTGAAATACAGAACATATTTTGGAGAAAGAACAACAATGGCGAAAAGTAAACCAGGGATTTATTAGCCTGGACTGATGATGAGGTGGAATTGTTACTGAAATGTATGCAAGCTTCCTTAACCAACAGGACTGACTGACGTGCATCATTGTTTCCAAAGGTCTCTGTTTCTACCCGTCCAGACCACAAAGCCACCAAGAAGTTTTTAACCAAAATGGGGGAGGGAGTGTTTTCAAATGTCTGTTTTAGGGGCTCGGAAATGCAGAATCAGTGTGGATGCAAGGTATGGACATTTGTGTGGATGTAGCCTAAAGGTGCTGTTTTCATTGTCTATATACTGACAATGATTGCAGTGTGGACCGGTTGAGGTCAAAGACAGAAAGGCCTTTAAAATGATTTAATTTTTTTGATAAAGTAAAGTTCACCTTTAACCAATGCTCCTATTTTGTGAGGGTCATACAGTGAACTTGAGTTGCCGAGCAACAGAAGGACTCACTTCTTCGACATAACAAATTTCATCACTAGGGGGCTTTCTGAAGGGAAGACATCAAAGGCGGACAATGTGCTAATGTGGAACCGAATGCACCCCATGACTGCAGTTGGTGCTTTGAGAGTCAAGATAAAGAGTGGGAGTGTTTGCAGGCAAACAAAAAGAAAGACTGTACACAAGAACCTTTGAATCAAATAAATTTGATTCATGTGGCTTTTGAACCATACTGGCATGCAATACAACATGGACAAAGTGCAATGTAGCCATCCTTACGGTTTTATTAAAGATGCACTATGAGTTCTTGTATGGTTTCAGCGCGATATTATTTTTGTCTCAAATTGTAGGCATCTCTTCTTGATCTGCTATAGCTGCCCACTGAATACACTGTAAAAATGCCCGGTCTGTGAAGACAAAATTCGGCTCGTAAACATCAAACACTAGGGGCACAGGCTGTGCACCAAAATACAACAAACCCGTTCCAGTTAATCACCGATGAGATGGTTTGGGGAGGGGGTCGGGTTTAGTGACAGTCAGTTAAGCATGACAGTTACGGAAACATGGGGGGAGGGACGAGCTTGCTCTGTTTTGTTTTGTATTTACTTGGAACGTCAACAGAAGTGATGTCATGCTGGAACTCACAGTGCACCTTTAAAGGTAGGTAAAGGTTGTACCAATGATAAATGGAGGGGAGAATCTTTTTAGCCAATTAAGTGATGATTATTCCATCCTACCATCTAATTAATTACAGTATAGTTAATTGCATTGCAATCTTAATTATCAGACGTATATACGTCAATTTATAGATGATGACCATGAAATCCCACTGTGCTATGGATGACAAGGAAAGGGATTCAGTGAGTCAAAGAACACGATTGGTGGAGAAATATTTTTGTTATATATTGAAGGTTCTTTGAGGACAAACAGATGCCTATTGTGTATAATAGAAATTACTGAATTAAAAAAGGGGAATTAAAAATACTGCATTGCTCAAACATTGTGGGGTTAACAATATCCAGAGGGTGTCCTGCAATAAAACGGCACAATAAGAGATTTGGTAACAGCTGCTCTCCTAAATTAACAAAAAGAATCAGAAAAGGGTAAAGTTTTGCTCCAGTGCGTATGTATTTTCACTTCTTTCACTCCAGGAGCCATTACCAATTCTCAGTCATGACAGCAGCATTCATGAAGACATTATCCAAGTCAAAGACCACTCTGAAAATCCTGCCGATCTTTCTTTTGTGGTGTATTTGAGTGTTTTCCTTCATCTGTGTTGTAGTTGTAGACTCATCTTTAGTTATCCTGAACTGGATGGCACATTTATTTTTGCGATTCATTGAAGGACTCACTGATGTAGCCGTTTGACTCATCATATTGATCAATGCTAAACTAACTACAGCTTTGCAGGAATCAAACTCACAATCTAAACAAATACAAAGGCAATTTCAATTCAAACTGTTGGCAATGAGTAGTTGAAGAATACTTGGATGTAACACACCAAGTGGAGTTTTTACAAAGGTTGGTGTCAGTAGCAGTGGCAGTTGATCAGAGCCTCAGCGTGAAAGCTGTGAAATTGATCGGTATCACTTGCTGATGCTCATTTCACCCCACATCAGGATAAAATGTAGACTCGAATGGGAATTGCACAGGCAAACACAAAAGAGCATCCATTACAAATTTTGTGCGGGTGGCGCGGTGGCCAAGAATTGTTGCCTCACTGCAAGAAGGTCCTGAGTCCAATGTTGTCCCTGTGTTTGCTTGGGTTTCCTCTCACCAGCAT
>NC_045756.1:4655264-4656232 GCF_008692095.1 Etheostoma spectabile
AGGGGTAAAAAAAAAAAAAAAAAAAATTCATAAAATAAATTATTTTCCCTATTTATACACACGTATCTGTTGCAAACATAATTCACAATACATACATTTTTTTCCCCCCAACTTAATACATGTAATGGCGGTGGGAGGAAACCAGAGCACCCGGAAGAGTTTTTTTTTAACCAATGATTCACCTTCAATATTTTCTGTTTACATGTACTGCTGACAGCAACTACATCATATCTGTTTCCAGCTAAACAGAAAACGCAGAAAATACATTTTATGTAATTCTTAACAAATTAAATAAATATAAGGCTGACTGTAATGTGCAGTCTTTTGAGAAAACAATTAGTTTGTCAGAAAAGTCTTATGACAAACTGTTTTACAAGTGTATTATTCAAGATTTGTTATTGTTAAAGGAAAAAAAAAAAATCACAATTCCCAATTCTATAAAATCCCAATAATTCTAGAATCGCAATAAAGGAAAATTGCAATACAAATCTCATTGGCACTATAATATGTCTGGGACTTACAATTCATAAAAAAATCTCCAAAATGCAGAGGAATGTATTATTACTGTCAGTGAAGAGCTATCTATTCCTCAGAACTAATATGATTTGTTTCTTTTGCTCTCATCTTATGAGGAGATATTTTGTTCAAAGGGATTATTTGACACTGAAAGTAAAGTGGGAATTCATTATGAAGGTAATCTACACCAACTGGAATTTTTGAGACGAAGGCACCCGGTGGTAACATTACCTCACGTTTTGTACGTCGTAATTGAGACGCACAGCCTTTCAGTTTGAAGCAGTGCGACTGCTCGGAATGCAAAACACAGCTGACATTCACTGGGATAATTGCACCAATGATCCAATTGTACTGCTACATATTAGCGTTGAGTGCTGATAGACTTACACATAAAGCTAATTTGCCTCAACAGGCTCCCTGTGGGCTTTCCATCCATTTAACATGTGTGTGTG
>NC_045756.1:4656242-4677939 GCF_008692095.1 Etheostoma spectabile
GTGTGTGTGTGTGAGGGTATGCATACATTACGTCTCCTTATGTTTGTGTCTGTGTGATTGCAGTTGCAGGCTCATTTCTATTTTCTTCCTTAATCATTCTTTTTATCACTTTCTGGTCAGCAGTTATTCAATTTAGATGAATACATTGACATTAAACGAAAAAGATCACAAAATAAATGTCTTCCGAGTATAGATGTTTAGCTAATTAGCCCGGTATAGGTAAATCCTGACCTGAGGGCAGTTTCTTCAGACCAGCAAGGGGAATCTGGATTAGACAGGGGGAATTGTAAACAAGTACTGCTTAAGAATGATGCACAACCCCTGAGCTACACCAGTAGAGCTGCTCAGTGCAAGACTGTGGTTGTACTGGGCACGTCCCAGAGGGGAGCCTGTGTTTGTCCTTCCCTCCTCTCTGCAACTGCACGCCAAAGCTGTCATAGCAAATACATGTTTTCCCAGTAATGTGTCCTGGTTAAATAAAGATTACGTTTATCTAATAAGGATTATGCAGTAATGACCTGAATAGACAGCTCATCCTAGATTATGGTGCATATGGTACATATTTGTATTCAATGTGTATTCAGTAGGTTGTACATACTGATACGCAGTATTGCCTGTTTGGTCTAAAAAGGTTAATCTTTGCTTAACTAAGTGAACTGTGAGCAATCTCCTGAGGGGTTCTTTTTACCTATAAGTCATAGACATTACAAGAAAGTTCACACTTGCACACAGAAATGTAAAATATACCCAATATCTTCATGTTCAGGGCAGGGTCAATCCGCACCCGTGGGTTAAATGCTTCACTTCAAGTGCACATCAGCAGCCTCCACTCCAAACCTCCAGGCTTTCCAACTCCAGCTGAGAGCCTCCCATTGGTGTCTATGGATGTATCAAACCACTGACCTTTTCAGCATGATTGAGATGGTTGGCCCCTGAGTTCAGCTTATCCGCCACTGTCAATAGCCATTAGACATCCATTTGAGGAAGGAGTCTTAGCCTGGAATAATATCGGAATGGACGTGCAATAGAATTAAAGAGGCCCTATTATACTTTTATGGGACTTTTGCTGTCTTTAGTGTGTTATATAGTTTTTTAGTATATTCAAATGTACAAAAAAACAGATTTCTCTCCCACACAGCACTTTGTATGGCTCATCTATATTCCTCTTTGAAATTCCTCAATTAGTGATGTCAATAATTGAGAATGCCAGCCCAGTTTTTCACATGGGCTGCCCAGGGTAGTTTGTTTTCCTCTGTGTTTGTGCCCACAATAACAATGGGTGCCATTATGATCGACAAGTCCTTTTTTTATACATAGGTTTGTTGAATGCTGTTATGTGCAGCTACCCACAGTTGTAGCAGGCTTTTTTAAAAATCTTTTGGTGTTTATATGGTCTTAGGACATTGAAAGTCCGCATTAACACGGACTGCAAGACATTTCTTGAACTTAAATTATGAGGTAGAGTTATCTCTTCACCTTCATCACAGTGCATTTTCAATTCAATACACCATATTTATATCATTAGATAAGTGGATGCTTGTAGCTTCCCAGCCCTAAAGTTAACTAAAACTGAGCCTTTATAATTACTTTTGCCAATTGAACTACAACTAGGGCTGAGCTGCGTGGCCTTAGAGTTCTATCACGATATGATTTGAATCAAGGACAGTAACGGTATATCTCATAGTACATTCATTTTTATCCTTAAATTTCAATTTAAATGCTTCTGAAGGCGAAAACAGTGGTATGTTCTTAGGTTGTTATTCTATTTTGAGTTTGGTGATTTGGATAGAATACCTTTAATTAAACTGTGTTTCCATTTCAGCTTAGCATGCGCTCACACACACATATGTACACTCACGCACAGACACCTTGTGCAGAACAGAGAGAAATGTACAATGCCGACTTGGCAGTACGCTAACTTGTTGCTGTCGCTACCAATATTAGCTGCTCTGTTTTAAAATGTGAGGCTTAAAAAACGCGCATGCAGGCTGAAATTCCCCATTGAGTTCTGTCGGGACTAAGATATGAGCAGAAGTCTGCTTGCCTCTAGGTTAATTTATACAGAGTAAACCCTGAAGCTATCCTGTCCATCTCCATCGGAGAAATGTCTGGCTGAGTTGACTTTTAACCACAGTCTGTGTAGATGTGTGATTAGTCATACTGTAGCAGCCATCCACCCCCAACCAAAGCTGTTGCCTTTTTGTGCTCTTAATATTCATCCAACCACAATTCTTCTTGTTTTGTGACCGTGAAAGATAGGCCTACTGCACGTTCTTTTGAAGTCTTTCTGTCATTGATAATTGAGATTGTGCATTTCTCTACCTGATTTTCTTTTGATATCATTGAAGTTTGTACAGTATCCTAAATCTATAATCATTAATCCAGGAAAATAAATTGTGACCAATTGCATTAAGCTGATCCACTTTTGCAATTTAGTGTTTCAGTGAAACTATCAAATGAGGTGATCCAAACTGTTATGTTTAACAGCTGTGGTGCAGGTAGTGTCTAATTCTACGTGCCTTTGCTTTAATATTATAAAAAAATAGACCACAAAAGGGACATTTTCACAGGATTATTTGTATTCAAATGTAATGTAAAATGAAGAATATTGAGGGAAACTTAAAGCACCAAAAGTGCATACTACTACTCACACTCGCCTCTTATTTTGTTTATTGTAAGAGCTGGGTCCTGTGTGTGGGAGTTTTTTTTTTTCTCTGTCTCTTTGTAATTTGAACAAAAGGAGTTGCTTTCTGCACTGGCAGCAATATTGTATGCATGAGGTACGAGTGTGAAAAAACGACCAAGTGCTACTGCCCACAGGTGTGTGCCACGACACTGCTAAATCGCAGCCGTCATTATGTGCGGTCCACAACTTCACACTTTTCAAGAGGAGGTAGGAAGAACACATACTGTTTCATTCTTTTTTGTTTAAAGGACTTTACTAGTAAGCCATAACAGGATCTTTCCAATTGATTATTTTACATACCAGGGGGTTTCAAAGACTGACACTGTGGGCACCCCCTCATATATCCTTTAGACAACAAGCCCCATTTTTGCCTATATTTCTTTACATGCTTACACATTGGCACCCTTAGAAGTATGCAAAATTAGCTAGAAATAGTTCCAAGAAATCTTAAAAACCTGATTATTTGCAGGCTCATTTTCAAGTGAGTGTCTTTATTTATGATTTCTAAGCATATTTATGGTAGTTTCAATTGCATTGGACATGGACTATGTGGTATCATAAAAAGTCTAAGTCACACTTAATCTGAAAATATATGCATCATTTCTGTGTTTTTGGACTGGACTGAGATAAGACTCAAAACATGTGAAAGCGAAGTTTGAGGCAAATTGCGGCAATTGGGCGAGATTTAAAGTACCTCAACTGCTTCCATGAGCTGTGTGCCAGAGCCGCTGTTGCTGCAAACTCTGATTGTGTCGGTGATTGGACCAAATCAGCAGACCAAACTATAAGCCTGAATCAAAGTCATCTCCGACATGTCAACATGAATATTATCTTAAATCTGAGTTTATGTATAGTAGTCTGAGTTGACAGACAGCATTGTGTAAGGTAAGTATAATTAGACACAACTTGGACCTTAAATTCCTCTCTTAAGTGGCTTGTAAGGGCGAAGGAAGTAAAAATAAATGATTTGACAGCAATTTGAGGCCCCCTGAATCTCAAGTGCTCTCATTCTTTAGCTTTTTAGCACAAAGGTTTCTATCTTGCTGAGCCTGAATTCATGACCCCCTCTACATTGCATTTTTTCCCTAAAACTCTTCCCTATTTAAGCATGAGAGTTTAGCATTACTGTTCAGTATCTAACATTACACAGGCACTTTGCAACAGGCTGTTGACACCATACGTTAGGACTGCTTGATTATGGAAAAAAATGGTTATTTTTAACCTAAAAAAAACAATGAAACCTATAAACAAATCAACTGTGAAAACACCTTGAACTGTAAAATCTCTCTTCATACTTTTGCCATTTAAAAACAAGATAAAATAAGTTTATCTTCAAAATTGTATGTGCAAAAAAAAACGTCTTTTCTTTCTCGATTGAGCTTTTTTGTGATCATTAGGAGCCAAAATCGCAATCGTGATTAAAATTTCAATTCATTGCAGTCCTACCATACGTTGCTAGGTGTGACCTGCTTACTCTCTGTCTACCCCTTTGCTGTGCTGACACAGCACTGATTCCTGTCAGCGTTGGGTGTAAGAGGAGAGGGCAACTTCTCGGGGTCTTGTTGACTAGCGTGCTGATAACTTTTTGCATTTGCATCCTTAATTTAAAACCAGGGAAAGCATTTTCTGGGGCATAATCACGACTGCTGGCCCCATTACTGTGCCGCACATGCAATGTCTTAGAGTCTCACTGGCAACGTGGCAGTGGTCTCCTTTAAGATATAGTTGTCATAAATGTGGCTTTGAAGTTATATAGTCCACCAGGCACTTTTATGGACTACAGTTTCTTTGATGAGAAAATTGGTTTCTATAACGACTTTCAACTTTTGTTCCCTGACATTACACGCCTCTATATGTCACGTCCACATGGTGTTGTGTGTGTAAACAGCTGCACTTGTGATGTGTTTATTGTCCCTTTTAATGTCCTCTGGAACATTTGTGCAGGATTTACTCAGCCTTTGAGTTGCAGAGCATAAACAACCTAAAGCACTGTACAGTGCATGCAAGCCTTTGAAGCAAGTAAACATCCTGCGCAGCAGAAAACCACACGCACACGGCATGGCAAATGGGTTCAATATCTACTCGGTTTGCCCGTATGTAAGTGACATGAAGTCTCAAGTGTCCTCTATACTCATAGAACTTTTATTGGCGTAACAAATTGAAATTCACAACACCATCTGCCTATATTTATCTATCAGTACCTTAATTAAAAATGGAATCACCACATAAAATGAATAAAATATAAAGATTTTAAAAACCTCCTGAATAAATAATCCAGACCAACAGGTTAGAAGTCCTGGCTTCAGCGCCACTCTGCCCCATCATGTACTTGTGATAGGGGAACAGCAATATCCCAATTTTATTTAAATGCATTTTATTAATACTGAATCACTTAATAATTCTTGTTAGTGTGTGGTCTGAACAGCAATGAAGCAGAATGCAAATTCCTCCCGTTTTCTTCTTCAAATAAATGTCATGTTCCCATTTAACTTTGAATTCCCCTGCCCCATGAGATAAATGCCCTTTGTAGATGCCCTGCATTCTAATGGGACTTAAACAGATTTATTAGATTTCATTCAACCAAATCTCAAAGAAAAAGTCATCTCCCTCAAGTCTTATTATAGAAATAAGTAAAAGAAGTGTTGCTAAGTCTGACTTCGCTGAGAGAAAAATGAGAGTCTGATCAAACTCTGCTGTCCTCTTATCATTGTTTTAAAAAGATCTTAGAATTTTAGAGATGCTCTGGTGAATCTACAAGTTAGTTATTGTTCATTCAGGGAAAAGATAGAAAAGGACATTTTGGGAGAGAAGAGAAGAGAAGAAGATAAACAGAGGATCCTACCTGTCAGCATCCATTCAGTGTACATATGCCACAATGGAGCAATTATAAATTAGCAAGCTCAGGTATTAATCCAGCAGACAGCACTTTGGGATTGGCCATTTGGCAGGAAACATTTTGGCCCAAATCAGACGTTGTGTTGAAATTGCTGACGCAGGGGGAGAGGGCTGTAAAGAGCGAGAGACATAAAGCCAGAGTGCAAAAGAGGGAGGAATGTAATTGTTCCAGGCATCAGATCAGAAGGTGTGTGAAAGAATGGCCGCTGGTGTTTTTAGCTAATGAGACATTTAGCGGTTGGTGGTAGTGGTTTGGTCAAACCTGTGTGCTCATAATGGCCATGTACACACACACACACACACACACACACACACACACACACACACACACACACAGCCTTTAAGCCGATGTATTATTCAATATGTTGTAGGTAAAACACTTGTCCCTTTATGCTGGTTATTACTTTGTTTCTATGCTCCTCATATCTGGAATAAACTCCCAAAAACCTGTAGATCCGCTGCTACTCTCAGTTCTTTTAAATCAAGGCTGAAGACCTTTCTATTTGATGCTGCCTTTCTTTAATGACTAATCATTTCTTTAAATTTCTATGCTGCACTGTAAATTTATTCTTGTGTTTTAGTTCTCTTTGTTTTTAACTTGTCTATTCATGTGTTTTACCGGTTTTTATGCTTGTGATTTTTAACTGTTTTTACTTGTGTTTTATCTGTTTAACTGATTTTGTGTAAAGCACTTTAATTGCCTTGTTGCTGAAATGTGCTATACAAATAAAGCTGCCTTGCCTTGCCTTGCCTTGTTTGCACACACCAGCTAAATAAAGCCATGAAGAATTGCTGTAACCTTAATTATAGCTCTAGAAGTTGACAAAAATTAGTCAATGACCAATGATGTCATCCTGGCAATAGTGGTTTCACATCTGAAATTGCCATATGGAGGGCAATTATAGGATTTAATTTGCGCTATATTTTTGATAGTTTGTTGGAGTTTAAGAATCCCTAACTGCTGCTGGCATTGGCATCCAACAGAAAACAATCAAGCATCATGCAGCACCGTGTTCATCACAGCTACAATATAGGGTACAAATTGTATTACAAATTAATTGAAAAAGCGACCAATTTCTTCTCCTGCAGAAGCCTCAGTAGACCATGCAAAGTCATGACGTGTCCATCGGCAGTTGATTTGGGAATTGGTGACAAAAGAGAGCCTGCGGCAAAATTCTGACTGTGTCCGAAATCTAGGAACAAATTCTCACAACTGCTACTTTTACCCATGTCTACAAACCTACCAATCAGAATATGACGTGAAATGACACACTGGCCAATGGAACAAGTTTAAGAAACATTAACACACATGCAAAGACACACAACTTGCAATGCAATAAACATACACAATTGTCGTTGCGCAGTCTAAAGACACCTTCATGGGGTGAGATTTGTGAATAGTCTGCTTGTCTTGCCCCCCCCCCATGTTTCTGATGTTGGTTGATAGCATGGAACCATGGAGTAGGTTAAAAAAAGAGCCTTGTACATGCTGTAACAGCTACTCTACTTTCACAAAGCTAATAAGAGAATGTTAACATGCTAACTTCAAGTACAGTATGTATTGCATGTGGATGAATACCATGACCTGATAATATAGCAGGCATGGGCAGCAGCTTCACAGTGACAGGGTTCAATCCTTCACTTCACTATTTTTATGGCAACTCACACTTCACTGGAGACACATTATTTCACTTTAAATGGTGAAGCTTTTTACTTTTTCTTGATTGGAAAAACTTTTAATTTCATATTGTTGTTCAACAAAGATTGTTTGTCTAGTTGCTATGCGTAATTAAAGCAGGGACCGGTGATCCATATTTTAAAAAAAAACATTAAATAAGAAATGCTATTAAAATCCAGATTGTCTAACAGGTGGCACTATGCTCATGTTGTTGGCAAGTTAAATCACTAAGTGAAGAACATGGTGCATGGTTGAATGAGAGGTTAAATGGCTACACCACTGTACATCTGCATTCAACCACAATATGTATCAAACATTACAGATTGATGATAAATAAGAGCAAACAGAGCTGCTAATTAGGGATTTCCCTGATGTGGATGTATGCTGCATGATTATGAAGGAAACTTGACAACTTGTATTGAATTAAAAAAAACATGTATAGTTTAAAATAACACGAGTATTTATAAACAAGGATTTGGCTGCAGCATTTATCCTTATGAAAACGTTGGCTTTCATTTTAATAATACTAGTCCCTTTATTTCCAGCTTTAAAGTACTAATACTGCCATAATGAATACATTTAATGACTTCTCTGGCAGGGGTCCATTCAATCCATCAAATAAAAACCTGCTCACTGATGAAACAAGAGTTTCATTTCATATAATGTTGAGAGATTTAAATAGCAATAGTCCAGTGTAAAGATATACAGTATCTCAAACAGCTTTGGTGCAACAACACATCTCTAATCTCAAGCAGGTGCAGGAGGGACACGGCCTCAAAGAAAAGGTGCTCCTGAGAAAACTAAATTCATGAGTGCATGGAATCCCTTGCCAGATGGACTTAACTGACAACAATCCCTCCTCTTTTTTTGTCAAAAACCTTTTGAGCGTCACCTGTTTGCTAGTAGCCGATGACATCAAATAGCACACCATTCACTTTTGACCTATTTTTGCACGACAGAATGACAGTTTACCTGAGCACAGCTGTGCACCGCCATCAGGTATAAGCCATTTGGGCTTATCCAGGTTTCCAAGGATTTTCGTTCAGGGCGCATTGCCCACATGAAAGGGAATTTTGTCAGAAGGGCTCCATGAATTATGCAATGGCAGAGTGGATTTGCAGGTCTTGCTGAAATTAATATGATGCCGAATAAAGAAACGAGATGGAACTGGCAATTTTATCCAGCAGAGAGGAAGGAAGAAATTTGGATTTAGAGAGTAGGTTTTAGGGCAATGATGCACAAAGGGCATACATGTCTGAATGCAAATGTGCATGTTGTATTTTACATTCTATATTTAGCCATGCTTATTAATACTACAGCGTTTTTAACTGATAATGAATGCATACAGCAAAGCTTTTCATCAAAATGCTCAGGTGTACCTGTATACTGTAGCATTGTTTGCCCACTCTTGCTATTCTACTGCATAGGAGTAACTGAGCTACAGAGCATCAACAGAGTAAATATTTACATGCCAATCTGTCAATACCTACTACAAAAGCAACCCTGTGTTCGAAAGATTCAGGGTTAGTTCTGTTTGAGAAAGTTGCTGCTGACTTGGATTTAACAATGCTAAAAATAACAGGCAGAAAATAAAAAGAAGCAATAATATAAAAATTAAAAGTAGCTTGGTATTTGTTAGATTGTGGCCCTTGAATCTATTTTTTCCCCACCCACTATTTTTGATAATCCAAGAGGGCAGCTGTTGCCAAATCTCTGTCATAATCTATGTCCTTGTCTTCCTTTGGGATACTGTTGACCCTACAGTTTTAAGCACTGCAGTGTTTTGTAACTAGATCAACAGCCAGACAGGCACTCAGAAAGCCGGCTGGACTGATAGCTGCGTGTCAACACCGTCAGTGTGCACTGAATCCCCTCTAAAAAGGACCTGTCAGTGATTATCTACATTCTGTAGGTGTTAATATGTGCTGGTTGTATACCAGGGTGGGCAAAGTGCTGCATGAATACTAATCCTAGTTATCTCAATTATCTGCTCTGTCAAGATGATTTGTGTGAAAAATGACACTACGCCAACCTGAGGTGATTTGATAATAAGTGTGGACTGGGATCTCACTGAGCAAATGCTTTGACAATTTATCTAATTGACAGTATGACTCATTCTGCATGGCAATTCGTTTTATTTACTAAGTTCTCGTCCCAGCCAGTGTATGTGAATGGCTAAAGGGGGTTGGAGGGGTTCAACATTTTACTTTTTTCAAGCCTATTTGTCGATAAACAAAAATAGACACTTTGCTGCTTTCCCTCTGCTTTACTCACTGTAGATTGTTGTTTTCTTCTTCTTGAAATTATAGACAGTAGCTCCTAGATATTATAATAAATCACTGGGACTTAAGACTTTAGACAGTACACTATAATCATGTTTTCAACAACTTGTATTTTTCTTTCAACACTAGTGTGACCTGCCACACTACATTGCATGCTTTTTGCCTGAACCACAATAACTTGATACCTGGGATTAGCAGCAAGGAGACACCAATGTAGAAAGGATTCAAAACAGTGGACAACAAGAGGATGCTAACACACGTCTAATGCCTGGTGCACACTAGAGAATATTACAATCTTAACTGATTTTGTACATGGGAGACCATAGACATAACAGCTGATTTTACCAATTCTTTTTCATATTTACATCTTCCTAACACACACACACACACACACACACACACCAGACAATGTAGTCATGACACTGGACCAAAAACTTGGCATTTTCCTAAACAATACCAGAGTGGTGATTCCAAAGACTTTGGATCTCACAGAAACTCATGTGACTCAGAAAACAAACAAGCGGACTGTCATTGTCAGATGGTTACATTTGTACGTACTATGATTTGAACCAAAAAGCAAAACAAATCAAAAATAAATATGGATGACGTCAAGGGCCGGCCATGCTGTTGCCTATTCTATAAGCTTGTCCTGCTTTTACTACTGTCTACCTGGCTCGGGAAACAAAAGTTCTATTTGCGCTGTTGGCAGACATGTTTCTGTTCTACACAAGTACACAGCATCCTATTGGTCATGCTGTCAAATTTCTCTTATTGGCTATTGCAGGCTTCTTCCTTTCACACTACAAATTTAAAGTTGTGAACATCAAACAAGTTACGATACAAAATTGGGGAGAATCCAATTCAATCTGTAACATTAAGATAATTCTGTACACTCTCACACTACAGGAACGTTTGGGCAGATCAGCTGTGCACTTGTTTGGAAGGACAAAGCCGACCCACAAACCTGCCCAATTATCCTATAGTGTGGGGCCAGCTTAATAAGAACTAACAAGACCACAAAGAAACTGGAGGGCTGTCTGTCAGGCCATTGTAGTCCAGTAGTCTGGAACTCTCTTGGTGCTAAGCCTAAGAATAAACACTTTCCTTGGGAAATGGAAGGACGAGTGATCTGCCGATCTGCAAGGCTACTGGCTGCTGCAAGACCCAGGATCTCTGTCAGATGACCTGGATATCCTTTCATCCTCACACAGCAGGGTAAGTTATTCTGAAAGCAAAAAGGCAACAGGGAAAGCTGACAACTTGGCCTCAAAATCTGACTTGTGGTGATTTAGCTGCTAAGGATGTAAAAGGCATTTCAAAATATATTGTTTTCTCAAGGATATGGCCTGAGACATGACAGAAAGAAACCCAGATATTCTGGCTGCACACCCAACTGTGAAAAACCTCATGGTGCACATAGGGACCAATGAGAGATTCTGCAGATTGTTGGCACCTAACAACTGGGCACTGAACCGGATGCAACCCCCATTCAGTGCACTTCATTGACAATTTGAACTTTTTCTGGGACCGCAGATTATGGCCTGTGGACTGAACAAGTCAGTAGTAAAATTGTTTACCTTTAACCTATCTTAGTTCCGTCGGTACCCATCTGCTTCATCCGCCAAGGAAAAGGCACAAGAGGAATCAAAACAACAACAAGACATAACACGCCAGAAACCTTGATAGACAGCTACCTCTGCCTCCATCTGAAAAGAGTTTAAAACATGAGGGACATCAGAGCCGAGAGAGTTTCACCATCACCCATGCCAACTACTAGCTTTGAGTATTTGTTGTCTTCACCCATCCAGGTCAGCACTACTCACCTCTTCCCACTCCTCCCCTCTTCACTGACCAGATAAAAGTGCTGGGGCCTCATTTACAAATGTTGCATACACTGATTTTCAAGGATACTTTTGATGTATAAAAAAAATTTACTTGACGTGAGAATGTGCGGACGTTCTGGCTCTGCTTTGCATTCACCCTCCAGTCACCATTGCCACTGTGGGCATTTTCGGTTATTGGTTATCCAAAATGCCAAACAGAATTTTTTTTCTCGCCTCCACCTTCGCGATGAGCACCTCCAACGTCACGATAAGTTTTTTTTTTTTTCTACTGCAGCAGGATAACCTGTTGTGATTGGACAAAGAATGATGTTGGGGCTAAATTTATAGTCATTTCCATATTAATTTATGGGAGGAGCGGAAGCGGGGTCGGTGGCTCATTAACGTGCGCTCAATTCCACGTTGATTGTGATGTATACAGAAAAGGTTCTAAAGACCTGGCCTACACCCCGTTTTATGCATGTGAATACTTCTGTGCATAGGTACTTTTCAAATTTTCTGGTACGAAAGCTGTAAATTCTTTTATACATGAGTTCTCTGGTCACTGCTGGGTCAAAAATGTATCTCTCATCACATTTTTCTAATCATGATTAAATTATCAAGTACAATCTGTATTTTGTTTTTAACTGAAACTGTACAAGATAACAGTACAACATTTCATATGTTTTCCCCCCAACTTCAGTTTTATGACCAAAGCTAGAATGCATAAGAAAGGAGATAGAATTGCCATTTTGTTTTATGATTCTTCCCACTGCAGGCAGATGTCTTATGGGAAATTTGCTTCTTTTGAATATGTTGCTCTTCAGTTGAAATCTTCTTGTTCCCTTTTTTTTTGAAGCTTTTACAAGCTGAACATCTGTGCATCATCTGTTGACTTTGACTGTGGAGTTATTGTTAATGATTTTAACATGCAAGTTCACTACCCCCAAGACAGTAGAACTGAATAACTGTGTTGTATTCTGGGTAACCAAGGACTGACTCAGCATGTGATGGAGTCCACACATAATGACAATAACACTCTGGACAAACCCTAACATCTATCCACTAAGTTAGGCATTTGCCTTATTCTTTACTTCCGGACAGACTTTAGAAAATTAGACCAGCTGTCATTACCTTCATATCAGTTATCTTTGCATGACACAGTATGATCTATCAGCCATGATACCTTGGAAGAAATTGTGCAACATTTGAAACTCTTCCTGTTGTCGCCTTCTATTAACAGGCTTTTTTAAATATATTTTAACTGCACAACATCAAATCTTCTGCAAATAGTCAACACAATGTCCCACAATCCCTAGAAACGGCAGTCATTAATCCACTCTTTAAAAAACAAATTATTTGGACACCTTATCAATAAACAACTCCCAATTACTCCAATTATATAAAAAACAATAACTTACCAATATTAAGCAGATGGAACACAGATTTTTACAATGATATCACCAGGTGAATTTGGTCCAATAAAAGCACTAAAGGTGCATTAAACAAATTAACTATTGGATTGTACCAAATGTGCTGATCTTCTGCACCATTATGAACTAAACATGGAGAAGCAGCATTCACTACCAGAAAACCTGAGATCTGAGATCCAACACTGTTGTTTTTAGTCCAAACTGAAGACTTTTCTTTTTCTGCCACTGTCATTTATTAAATTAGGGAGTATTTCTTTCATTTAAGTTTTCTTGTTTTATCATATTTTAGCTTATTTTTTATTTAAATCCTATTTTAAAATGTATATTTTTAAATGCCTTGTGATTCTTTTATTAAAGCCTCTTGCTTTTAATTTAAAACCTTGTTAAATGGCCTTGTTGTTCACATACGTACTATACAAACTTGCCTTGGGGAATTCTACAAATTCATAAACCACAGTTTCTGTTTCTTTGCTGAACGCCTTCTGATAGCAATCATTAACCACAGTTGTAGAAGCCAGAAGGGCAGATAACCACTGCTATTAAACTCAAATGCAAGCCCTTTCAACAACTTCCACTCTTTATTCTAAAGTAACTACAGCTGAAGCATTGTACTGGTTCATTTTTGTACACAGAGAGACTCAGACAGCTCCCGAAAAAGGATGCCTTGAAATGGTAATAATGTGTGTGCTCTAGAAAGAAGGGAGAAAGTGGTTCCCTGCCACCAAAGGTTTATGTAAAGGAGACACAACCCAACTCAAACAAGCAGTAGCTTGACACTGAAAGGTGGGTGTAAAAAGAATATTGTGGTCAGGGTGAGGGATGATTGGAGACTTATTTTGAGACCAGAATCATAGGTGTGATTCTTGATGCATATCAGAAACAGTTCTGTTTTCAGAACAGCGTGAAAACTAAGGCACTCTTTTAAAAAAAATAAAAAAGCCTTTAAAATGCCTTCATTGATGTGGCTTATGCATGTGGCTAATGGTACAAAAAAGGTACAAAATACGCTGAAATGCGTTGCGACACACAGGCCTTAAGGGTAACTACCATTCAATTGTTTTATTTAGGTCATGTGTGTGTCACTAAACCTCGCCAAAAATCACATAGATATTAGCAATGTCATCAATTGTGGACTCAGGGTGTCTGAAGGTTATGGGGGAAAAAAAAAGTTCCATGGAGTGGATCACCAGTGCACAAAAGTTTTTTTTTTAGCATGTTGTGCAACCGATATGACACTGCATCACATTTTCACCCCTGGAAGGATACCCTTAAGGGAACTTCATCACATGTTCTACACTGCAAGGCATTTCACTAGTGAAAAGACACCTTAAAGGGCACTTCATCACATTTTCTTGATCACGTTTTGTCTACCATAGGGGCATACAAGAGGGTATGAGTCCACCACGGAGTGACCTGAGGGTCCACAATAGTGGCGACGGCTTTGGGCTCACTACAATGTGTCCTTGCTTTACTTTATTTTCTTGAATTTATTTTCTATCATTTGCACACATAATAACATATTTGTTGTAGGCTTACTTTATCCTTAATTGTAAAGCCCTTAAATACACACAGTATGGTATAATGAAAACCTCTTTAGAGCAAACCTGATTTGGGTTATTTGTCGATCCTCATCATTTTAGGTTGGAGTAAATTAGCTTTCACATAACTTGTAGATATATGTTTAAGCCTAGAGGCTGGTTACCCTTTCTTGGCACCAACCGTCTTACCATCTTTATTCCTCAAGGGGACTGCACACAGAAATGCTTGAAGTGCTGTTATTGGATAATATGTTTTGTGTTTGACTTTTTCAAATCCATCTCTCCCCTCTCGATACAAAAATAAATCAGTGGAAATTAAGTTTGCATTCCCAATGAGAGTCTGGAAAATAATGTAGCTGTGTCCTTACACAGTGACCATAGAGACTACTTATTTCTATGGGATGCCTTGTTGGATGTGTGCCCAGGCAACAGTCATCGGCCCACTGGTTTGGCATAGAGCTCCAGAGGCCAGCGACGCAGCTCAAATTGTGAGACCATGGATCACCGTCATAAAAAACGAACAAGGCCTGCAGGGAAAATGAAATTGCAGCGTGGAATACAAGACAAATCCGAGATGATCTGTGTGGAACATAATGCTACAATGTTACTAATTTTGATCATTGACCTAAAGAATATCCAACAAATGTTTGTGGTTTGTTTGCCATATTACAGTTTGAAGGTTATCTTTCCTTACATGCACTGCCATAATCTTAACACCATCTTCAGGCAACAGCTATTCTCCTTTTTTTCTTTGCTTTTATCCACCAACATAGAAACTTTGCACTGTTGTGAACTCAGTCTGAAAATATGGAATCAAGACCAAAGTCAGTTCAAACCGCACCATGTGGATCCTTTCCTAACCTCCTGGTAGAGAGGAAACCGAGGTAAGAGTGCTCTGCCCACTCAAGGTCTGGCAGCTCATTAGGTTCTATTGTCGATTATGTGTGAGAAATTGCCTGCAGGTGACAGAGTCATTCCATTTCTTTTTCTTTTCACTTCAGAAATCTGCACAGTAAGAGAAATTCTGCTTGCCCATTGGACACGCTGGTAAAACCTCAGTTAGTTGCATGAAAGTAGTCCACGTTATACACAGCTCAGCTCCCATCATTTACCAGTACCCCCTGCCTCCCTGCTTCCATTTTCTGACTCTCTACTTCATTTATTTGGAGTGAGGCATTTTTGAATTTTCTTAGGGATGTACAGTGAGTAAAGAGTTATCCTGCTTCAGGTTCTGGATTAAACCACTTTTTGGCCAGTGTTTTGTCATATTCCCTACAAGTTTAGTTTTTTTGACACTTAAAGAGCTACTACCTTATACAAGACAGTTTGACATATCAATGCTCTTTTCTAAGTTACAGGCTGAAAACCCAAAACAATGAGCTGTAAGATATTACAATGTTCTGTAGAGCATGTGGTCATAATGCTTTGTTATATTCATATTACTGTACACGAAGCCCTTTACACATGCTTTTGTTGAATTGTTAATATTAATGTATTGTTTATAGCAGCTTTAAGAGATTGATTTTAGCTGGTGCTGCAGAGGCTAAGCCCAAGCTTTCAGTTCCTGAGGTGCTGTTGGTGTGTGTGTGTGTAGTCAAAAACAGTATGTGCCTCCAGGTTGAAGCCGAGGAACCAAGGTTGGTTCCTGTTTATACCAAACCACTAATTGACTCTTACAGGTACTATTGCCTAATATTTATACCTTTTCTTGTATTTATATGTTGCTCTTTCAAAGCAATATGAAGGCTTTTTAAGACCAAAATTACACTTATTTGTTCGCTGCCCTTGGATACAGCAATGTTACAAAAATATTATCTTCACTTATTTCAGGTAAAAGCCTTAAGAAAGATTGACATGGTGAAAGTCTGACCTGGCACTTGAAGCATCATGCAGGGCAGTGCCGTCTTGTTTTCGACTCATAAGTTTGCCTTTTTATTAGTTGCATACATTTTGTCACTGTATTTTAGTTATGAAGGTTATGGCTTCACCATTGTTAACATATTTTCTATCTGCATTTTGCACAGTAATTATTCCTTATTTAAAAGCCTAATGTGTGCTAAATTTCCAGTTATAGGTGTTGTTGGTCACTTTGGCTTTATGAGCTCCTGACCCTGAAATTATTTTATTAATATGGATTTCAATGGAGAGGTTTGCTGTCACATAATGTCGAAAAGACCTTTTCAGGCTTTTTTCACTCTGTCAAGAACAGAGTCTCTGGGGAAATACTGACTCCATGTCCTTATCTTTTTAAATTGTGTTGTACATCTTATATGAGGCATAACATATGGAAAAAACTTGGAGCTCTGGATCAACATAAAGCACTCCACAGAAGTCATATTCAGAGATGTTTCTTTTTGGCAAGAGTCCTCAGATTAAATGAACTGAATACCATCTTCTGGCATCTTCAGTCTAAAAATATCAATATCCTCCATCCAAAGCCAGTATCAACGAACCCCAGTGCATATTGGGATGGAAAAGTCCACAAAAGATTTGATGTGGTTCCATTTGGCTGCACTGGCAGCCAGTGATTCAGTTTACTTATTCAGCTGGCTTATGTTTCAGACATCAACTTGTCTGTCACAACAGAATCAATTTGCTCCCCTCATAATAGCCCAGGCTTTGTTATGCTCCAGACTGGCTAAACATGGCAGTTAGCATGATTGACCATTAGCAAATCAAACTTTAACGGTTGACCTGCATACCTAAATCAATCCAAGCAGCCAGAAAGCGGGAAAAAGAAGTGTGACAGACTGGGCTACACTTTAATAACGCAAAAAATTGGAAAGTTATTATTTCATTGTTTCTTTTACAAGAGTGTTGTTTTGTGTGTGAGTATAACAGGATAGTCGAGAGGGACATGAAGTGGGGAAGACAAACAAACAAAGGAAGATTGGTTTTGATGTAAGGCCAGCAGGGCTGCATGTGGTTTGAGAAGTTGGGAGATTTAACGACTACTTTACCTTTATCTCTCCACACATGTTATCTGTTTGAAAGCTGTCCAAGCAGTATGCATCATCAGTCGGCGAAGCAAAGAGGAATGCATCAAGCAATTATTGAGCGATTGAATACCGTGTGTAGCGAAGCAAGGGGCCTGATTCTCCTGGCAGGCAGACAGACAAACGTACGGGGATAAAAAAGAAATAAATAGAATTGGAAATTCAATCACTTCCATTTTTCAGTTGCGCGTTATTACGATGGTGGATCTTTGAGGGTCCAATTCGCAGGGAGAATCAAGCGAATTAATCTGCTCAGCCAGAGCCTTATACATACAGCCTGAATCATAGCAAAGAGATCAAAACCTCGCCAGGACTTACACAGGCTTTCCAGCGAAACCAGATAAATGCACGGGGTTTAGAAAGTTTGCCATTATCTATATGTATTTAATTTTTCTCTGGACATGCAGAATGAGCACATCACAGACAAAACAACAGCTCACTACATTTCTGTCTGGCATACACGCATGCTTTCATGCAAAGACAAGGTGAAAAAATGCATAGGATTTTTTTCTCATTCAGCACAATAAGAAACTGCAGAAAGGTGAAAAACTCAATTACACATCTCTCAACCTCTCTGAAAAACAAATCTCTTTATGGGATTCTGAAATCCTTGGCTGGATTATTGACTTTTGCTTCAGCAAGACTCTCTCTCCTACATACATCAGCAAAAAACAAATTCACATACTCATTTCATGCAACAGGGGTAGATGGAGAAGATATCACACTCTGAACTGTGTTGCTCTTTGGAACATTACTTCCACAGCAATATGATAATTAATTGCATAATGCACACACACTTAACAACCAAGACAGGCAAATTGAATGGAAGTGAGCTGTGCTGGACTCTGCCACTGTGTTGTATGGTTGGTTTGAGGTTAGGTGAGGTGGCCTTGGCCTGGGTGTGGCACCGATCAACTGGGGTAGAGCCAGAGGTGGCATCATGATGGGTACTGGAACAAATGCGAATGGAAAAGATGCTCACGGTCGCGCAGTCCCGGCTCAAGCTGAGCCCACATCGGCATGACACATGGAGAACAGCATGCCGAGAAAGAAATGAGACACATGAAGGCTTTGGTATAACAAAGGGGTGGAGAGGGTCAGAGGAAAAGGACTGAGGGGGAATGGTCTGAAATTATCTGTGTCTATGTGAGTTTGAGTGTGCATATGTGGTCAGCAGAGTGGCCAGCAAGGCAAAGAACAGGCAGGCTTCAGCTGCGATGCTCCTTTAGAGCTTCTGGCAGATGCTCAGAGACAAAACAAACACTCTAAATATAGTAGCACACACACACACACACACACACACACACACACACACACACACACACACCCAAAACACCCACACACACACACCACCACAACACACACACACACACACACACACACACACACACACACACACACACACACACACACACACACACACACACACACACACACACACACACACACACACAACACACACACTAGTCATGGTTGTACACAATGGGAAGTCCACACATGCATTTAATCTGTATTAGAGACAATCACACATACAGTATACATACACATACATATATACACACACACATATATACACAACATCACTCTATGTACCACACACATACGTATACACACATGTAGAGGGTATATAAATATATATACACAATACATATATATACACACAACATATATACACACACAAATATATACATAGATACTATATTAACAGTACATAATTATTTATATATATATATTACATTACAAACATTTAATTGCCCAATACCTAATATAGAACATGAGGTATATAATGTATGTAACAATAAACTTAATTTAATTGTTTGTTAACAGTAAAATTACATTTGCTAGCAGTTAAATGACAATAAACTGAAGATTGATTAACTTTCAATTTACCATTTATTAATTATGGTTATTCCAAAGTGTTACCGGTTGTCACATTCTAGTCTAATAGGGGTGTTAGAAAGGAAGTTGGAGGCAAAGCGATGTTTGGCTACTGCGGTTTCCAGCTTGATAGTTCTCGGAGCACAGAAGCAAAACAATAGGCTAATCTGTAGCTCAGTTTGAGTGCCTGTAGTTAACTTTATCATGATGATGCACTGTTTATCCCATTTAATTTTAATTCCAATACAAACTAGAATGGGCAAAGCATCTCTTGTCTCACAATGTTACAACACAGCATGAATTTTACTAGTCGGAAAGTCATTTTTCCGATTAGTCTGACACCACATGAATGTAGCACAGATGGCCTATCACAAAATTCGCACTGCGATTCGGATTGGCTCCAAAATGCAATGGGTTCTTCCTTCGCACATGCTACACCCTTTAACAAAGTTTCATGAAAATCGGGCCAGTAGCTTTTCCAGACTCCTGCTGCCAGACAAACAGATCAATCACAAACAAACAAACAAACAAACAGAAACTGAACCAAAAACATAACCTCCTTGGCAGAGGTTATAACAATCATTGGATTTTATTTTATACCATCCCCTATTTCCTTGGCCTCATAGGGATGTTACAGATCAAGTCAATTATGAGAAGCAGACAACCACTCTAGTCAGCAGTGTTATGAAGGGATTTTGTCAGAAATACTTTCAGCTAAATGTATACAAAACAAATGAGTTAGAAGTGGACTATATATGGCAATGATACTGAATGCTCAGGAGTAGACATGGAGCTTACTTCTTCTAAAAAGTTTAAATTGGCTTCTTCTAAACAACAACAACTCTGGTTCTGCTGCCTCAATTATGTTTTTCTGTGTTCCATATTGCCTTAGATTGACCCATCTCTTCTCTGTGTCCACCCCACCTTCTCTTACCGTCTCTTACAGTCACTGTTTGAATACATAAACATAATTCCGAAGTAAAGCTGCCTGAATAAGATTAGATTGATTTTAAGTACACATAGAGTAGACGATGTTGGGAAGGATACTTTCAAAACGTATTTTAGAACAGAACACAGTGTTACCTGTTAGAGTACATGCCCAAAAATGTAATTTGTAACCTATTCCGTTACTCAATCTGAGTAACGTATTCTGAATACTTGGATTACTTCCACATTGAATTGCATTTTATAAGTGTAGGAATGCAGCTATCAAATACTGCTTACTAAACATGCCTAGTCTACTGTGTTCTTCTGTTCCACCTGGCTGAATGTGCACATGAACAAGCAGATAAATTGTTGTATTTGTAGTCGCGAACTGCCTAGCCTACTACAAAAATCTTACCACACTATTGCTTCCACAATCTAATTGTAGCTATTGTTAGCTAGCATGTCGAACGGGGCTAGTCAGTCGTTCAACGGCTCTAGGGCTAGCAAATCAGCACATAGAAGAATGTAAAGTTGAACGTCAACTAATCAGGTAGCTACCTCATACAACTATACAATAGCAAGGTGACCAGTAAAAATACAGCAGACGACAACCCTTAGCTAATTAAAAGAAATAAGTTACTTTAAGGTTGGAGGTGAAGTAATTTGGACAATGGAAGCAGGTTGGTTGCTGGCAAGTAGAGTTTGCACTTCAGTTATATTTCATTCTCCCTGTTCTTTCTTTAATGTGAAATGCTGTTACAAATGCTGTTTGATAGAAACGCATTCCTGCCCTGGCTCGGTTCTCTACCTCTATCAGTGATCACGCAAACAGCTAATCTTTTCATTTTCATATTGGGGCTTCTGGGAAATGCATGGATTGCCTTGATTTATTTAGATAGTGAATATTCTTTTGAAACAGAGAAGTGTCGTCATGTAATAGATTGATTTCAACAATGTTACTGTATTCTAAATATCAACTATTTAAATTGTAACTGTAACTGAATACAGTTACTCATAATTTGTTAAATTATGAATATGTAACGCTGGTACATTTATTCTGTTACTCCCAACACTGACAGTAGATGTGCCCTTGTCATGTGATGGCATGTCAGTTTGAAGACACATCCTTGTCTACATTTTAATATATTAGGCAGCCAAAAATAAATTAATTATGAAACATTCAAAGGAAAGAAAGGAAGATACCATGTTCCCATAGGGTTCTCATTGCTTTTAAGGCTTAATTACAACTTGCATAGCATTATGTTAATAATATGTGGCCTGTGTGCATGCTCCCTTATTACAAATCCTCCCACACTGCCTTTTGAACTGGTGGAGATTTGAAAAAGCCACTCTTGAAATGACTCTCCACGTTAGAACTGTTATGGAATATTTGCCCCTGTGGCTTGATCAAACAGCTTGTAGGAAATTATCAAAGTAAAAGCCCCTTCACTGACACACTGCTTCTCCGAGGGAGGTGTTATTATGGAGAGAGGCCTCTTCAAATTAAAGCTTTCTAAAAGATATAGCAAGAATAGCATGGGATGCATGAGCGGGGGGGGGGGGG
>NC_045756.1:4677949-4682941 GCF_008692095.1 Etheostoma spectabile
ATCATCTTAAAAGAAAATTGGTGAGGAGGAAATTCAAAGGCTTGTCTGGTTTCCATTTCCATTGAAAAGAACAGACAGTGTAATTATGGTGAGGATTCCAGGTGGCTGTCCTTCATAAATATTTGCTTGTGCCTACTGCAGTACGTTACTCCTGATTTCCACCATCTCCGGAACGGCTGCGGATTGGCTCTGCTGCGTGTCGGCTCCGAGCTCCGCCGTCCTTCAATACCCACTAGTGTTCTGACCCTGTTGTGCAGTTGGTGGACATCAGGGATTATATGTACATGTAGATTTAGAAAGACAGGCCTCTTGTCCAAACAAGATTGAGAACACTGTCTCTGCTGCCCTTGCCAGTGTAGCTTCTTTTTTGTCATTGATTATGAACGCTGCAGCTGACTTACTCAGGGTGGTCACACTTGAGTAGTTTACCCTTCACTGAACTCCATTCAAAGGGGTAGATTGGCTATTTTGAAGTGGAGGCAGTAAGAGGTACTTTACCTACAGTAGATGGCGGTTGGCACGCCCCAGTTTGGAGATGCAGGCAACATTATCGACACAGGAGAGAAGCAATGTACCTGCACAGGCAGCAGCCAAATGTACTGCATTTTAGCTCCTAAAGAAAATTAGTAAGTTTGTGTTATTGTGTGACTTTGGTGAATCCGAACTAGCCCTTTAACACCAAAGTCACACAATAATGCAGACAATTTTAACTCACACGTTTTGATGTTCAGTGAGGTAAAATTACTTTTAATTATTAGGAGTCAGGTGGCTTTGAGAGAAGAGCGTAGATGGACATAACAGCTATGGTTCTCCATCCGAAAAGGGTGCCTGACAGCAAGATTAAGCAATGAAAATATTCTAAACATACACAGAGTACACTTAAATAGATAGATTACTTTAAGTGGCTAAAATACTTGTTGCTGCTGCCGTCCACCACAGTATATTGCTTTGCTTCCGTGTCTGTATTTCAGTATCTTTCTCAAAACTGGGGTCATGCCAACCGCCATTTACTGTAATGCACCCACTATGGATAAGTACCTCATACAACCCCACTTTAAAATATCCAAACTATCCCTTTAAGCTCTGACTGTTTACAGGCATTGAGTACAGCTCAAGTTTTAACCTGTCCCTGCTCATTTTCCATGCCATCTTGCATTTCTTTGTCCCCCATTTCACCCTGCAAAAAAAGGAATGATGGCAACACACAATTCCCTGTAATGTGAGCTCTGTGAATTGTCTGGGCTCCAACATTTGGGATTTTTTAGAGTAGCCTCCCGCCCCCTTTATTTGAATATTGCAACTGCCAAATGGTTTGGCTTGGAGCTATCACATTGTCTTCCTCTATTCCACTTCTGTTACATGTATGCCTGTTCCCGACTGCTTTGCACCACCAGACCTTTCAAAGAGATCGACAAAAAAGATCTCAACAAGTGGGCTTCAAAGAAATATGAGAAAAGAAATATGATAAACCCTTAATATTTACCCCCTCCACTCTTCCTCTGTATGTACTTTAAAATATATGTTGATTCTACCTGCACTTAGGGGTGTGACTTTGATTGACATCTCTACATCTCTAAGACTGTGGTGCGGCTCCCACTTCCTCAAAATTGCGTCTGTTTCCCACAAATTAGCTTACAAGAACTTCCCTGTAATGCATGGGGTCATGTTAAGATATGCAAACAGTGTTTCTCTGTGTCATTGTTTAATGATAAATTTCTCTTCAGAGCTACACGGTGCCCTAATGATTTAAAGGCTAAGCTGTCTATTGACAAGACAGGTGTATTTGAACAGCCAAAATCCCTCATTTGTTCAGTTATTTGGGGATTTGAAACTCTGGCTACAGGGACCTAGGTAACATTGGAGTTAGCATTGGGCTAACTGGGTTGCTAATCAGCTCTGGTTACATCTAGATGAAAACACTTTTATCCCTACATTTATTTTGTAAGCAAAGACAAATCTTGCCTTTACATATTTACTGTTGGTCCTACTGTTTTAAGCATTTAGCTCTCTTTCAACTGATTGTTTTCCCTCCAGCCTTTACCATGCAGATGTCCACCCACTTCTGACGAGCCCTTGAACCTCTTGATTAAATTAGACCCATTTTCATCAAAGGTGTTGGGTGCTGTTGCATTGAACATGTTTGGTTCAGTTAAAATTAGTTCTGGGGCATTTACCCGTTAAGTGTGGTTCTTGTGGGCTGTGTTAAAGTGAACTCCGGTACAGACTAAACAGGACCAATACCAACTAAAAAGGTTCACTCTTCTGGTCTGAAAGCAAGACCAGTACAGTACAATCTTTGAGGATTTTAACAAAAATACTTCAGAAGACCAAGATGTCTAGGAAGACTGCAGATTCATGTAAATCATGGAATCTTCTGCAACATTACAAGAAGAGAGGTACTGGTTGAAGTTACCTCATAAGAAACCAGACATCCTTTTACAAAATAACTTTGCAGTGGCTAAACAAAGAATACTTGGGTTACAGTAGAAGTTTGTGAATAGTCCGACGTTGCACAAAGAATATTCCAGCTATCTCGATAAGGTTTATGCCAAAGGTTATGCTAAGCAAGTACCTCCGCAGCAGTTGTGGTGTGGAGGTGGTAAAGTGTAGTACATCCCACACAAGTGTCTACTATCCCAGAAAGGGCTCTCTGCGAGTTGTTTGATTGTGGAGCTACCAACAAAACATTAAACAGACCGCTGTTGCAAAGACTCACCAGTATCTCACCAGCTGACTCCAAGGAGTTCTCACTCTATTCAGGCAGGAGCATGCAGTGGTTATTGGGAGACATACAGACTATGTTTCATCAGCTGAAGGTGGTGGAACAAGACAGAAATCTTGGTTTTATCTGGTGGCCAGAAGGGGACCTGGGCCTAGCTGTGCTAGCAATGCACTTGGAAAAACTGCTAATGACAACAAAACTGACTTTTCTGCTGACCGTAAAAACTGTTCACCAAAACGTTTATGTGGATGACTTTTTAATCAAGGAGTCCTGGCATCCTGACACCAAAGGTTTTGGAGGAAGCGGAGTTGGCAATTATTTGCTCTTGTCAACAGCAAAGGTTCCAGGACGAAATCACCTCCTTACTATCTGTAAATAGAACAATAATCAGACTATGTTCCATCTACAGGCTGGATCCGATCTCAGAGGATGGACTCCAAAGGGTTGGAGGGAGATTAAGAAAGGGAGCAATGCTGTTGGGAATAAAACATCCACTAATTACTGTCAATAACCAGCATATTTCCATGCTTATTCTTAAGGATATTTACCAACTAGTTATGCTAAACCAAACCAAATCTCTACTGCTAAGCTGACAGTGTTGCTGTTGTTTCTCTCATGGATCATCAAATTGAATGAACTTCCCTATTTTGAAAGGGAAAAAGGGAAACTGGAACAAGTCAACACTCTTAACCCTATGGCAAAGAAATATGAGCCTAAAACATGGAAAACACAGAAAAAGGAATGGCTATTGCCACAAAACAAACAGACTGCGAAGGATTGTAAAACAAAGCAAAAGGAAGTGCAGGTTTCTTCAAAATTGGCGGTAAAGGATCACCAGGATGAGGAAAAGGCACAAGTTTTGCAAACTGAAGCAACAGTTACTTTGGAAAAGCAGGGAAACAGGCAAAATCTAATGCATCAACACAATGAACAAATATCATTATCAGGCTATTATGCAGAAGCTGAATGAAATAACAGCGGGACTTGTTCACCAGCAGCGCTTGCTGTCTTTGCCAACAAGAGACAGTCCTATATTTGAAGGATATCTGTTTCAGTATAAGGCTTTCATAAAGGCATTTGAGCAAGGAGTGGAGTATACAGCTAGTGGAGCTGACTGCTTGTACTACTGGGAACAGTTCACAAGAGGACAGCCAGAGGAATTGGTTCGGAGTTGCCAGCACACGGCTCCTGAACATGGCTACATTGGGGAAAAGGGTCTTCTTAAAGACCATTTTGGGAAAGAGTGCAAGATTGCTACTGCACATATGGAAAAAAAGCTTTATTTTGGCCAACAATCAAGTCCGAGGATATCAAAGCCCTCCAAGCATATGCATTATTCCTGCATGTACTGTGTTGTTATGTGATGGAAGAACTTCAGTTAGAGCAAGAGTTAGATACACCAACTAACATGAAAGCTGTTATTTCCAAGTTGCCCTTCAAACTCAGAGAATGATGGAGAGCCAAAGCTCTTGACATTTGGGAAGCCTCAAATGACACAGCTCATTTCACAAACACGGTTGCATTTCTTGAGAGACATGTAAGAATCTTGTCAGACCCTATCTTTGGAGAAACTGAGGGTTTAATCCTACCACAAAAGGCTGTTGGCCTAAAATACTTTCAACAAGTTTAACCCCAGTCAACGAGCGGAATCAACTGAAGCAGTTTTGCTACTGCAGTGACTCCAATTTTAAACAAAAAGAGCAAAACTCTAGCAAATTGTCCTAAGAAATAGAGTGTGTCTCATCATTGCTGTATACATGCTCATCCATTAGAGAAATGCAAACAATTTAAACATAACAAGCATCGAGATAAGATCCATTTTCTAAAGGAAAAAAAAACAAAACATTTGTTTTGGATGCTTATGTATGGGATACATAAGTAAGGATTGTGGTAATTGCTTGACAGCTAGCTACTGAAGGTCTAGAATGCTTTTTGGGTACATTTATGCTAAGCTCATTTAATGAGGACAGGTGAAGACTGTCTCTTTGTGCAGGTTACTAATGCCAATTTGAGATGTTCATTTTCTCCTTGAGCTGTCAGGATGCAACACTCACTAGTGCAGCTCAGAATGAAATGAAAATAGCATAAGGAGAAAGAAACATTCCACACACGCAAACACACATCATCGTATTCCCCACCCTACGTATTAAAATATATAGGGTGGAGAATACTTAATGGCACAGTTGAGTCATCTCCTAACCTCTCCCAGAGATATAGAGGCAACTCCCCCTTTTCAGCCTCATATATATATATATATATATATATATATA
>NC_045756.1:4682951-4684446 GCF_008692095.1 Etheostoma spectabile
TATATATATATATATATACACACACACACACATTTAGGTTTTTGGACAGACCTGTATTTACAATCTGTGTAGGGTCTTCAATCTCCAAAGGATCTCAAAGCAAACAGAAATTGTGTTGCGAGAAAGTTTCCTCTGAAAGACATTTTGTTCAGCGTCAGAGGAACTCTACAGTAACCCTATCTCAAAGGAGCAGGTGTGTTTTGAGGCAACTGTTGTGATTGTCATCTATTATAGAGAAGTCAAAAAGCCCAAAGTTTGCAAGCACTCCTTCAGAATGGAAGAAACTGGAAGCAGGGCGCACACACACTGGAGGATGCACACTTCCAGTTTTGTTTTGCATTCATTTTTTAAACCACAATCTGTTGAGCTATGTCTACAGGGTCCTATCTTTAAATAATAGATTAGAAAATTGAGCAGTTCTACCACTGTAAAAGCCCATGAATAAATCACGATTATGAACGTACACCCATATGTATGTGTGTGTGTCGGTATGTGGAGCTTACTTGTGTTCCTGTGTCAGGGTTTGGAGTGTTCTTGCAGTACATCTCCCTATTAAAAGGCCCTTTGACAAGCTTTTCATATTGTCATCATACTCTGCTAGTCTCTGCTGTAATTGATTTTTGTCCCATCCATCGTCCATTATGCTTAAGTCTGGTGCAGTTATTTTTAAAATTAAATCTTTTACAAATGAATGGTTAGTGCAGTCAGACTGAAAGACCAACAGATGAATGTTGCACTGGTATCAATGTGATTGGATTACTCCAACTGAGCCCCCTTGTGTCAGTACTTCGTTTTATAGATCTTTAGAGCTCAAGATTAATAGGCAAATTATTGCAATGTACTGATGCTAATTTGACTTTTTTTTCATCAGTAATTCCACCATCATCTTTAAATATTTGTTACACGATTGCTGTCTCACATTCACTCTAATTGCCATTTTCTCTAGAAACATGATTCTATGTAATCCAAACTGATCACACATTATAGCTCTATCAGTGCTTATTAAACAAATTCATTGTTTGAGAAATTTGCAAACAGAATATCACAGCACTGCAGATGATATTGTATAAACCCTCGTACTTTCCACATATTTCATGCACTTGTGTTCCCAGCTTCTGCTGTTGCTTTCACACATCTCTCTCCATTTAAATGAATTGGCTGCTACCTGACAATTACAACGTCAACACCATTAAGTCCAGTGCACCATTCATCTTCATTCACATGCCCATATGTGCTTCCCACCGACAAGAGGTCAAAGGTGGAATGCCGTTGATGTTGACATTTCACCGACCGCTGTGATGATTTATCTCTTCAGCAGTGGACACGTCTAAATCGGAAGACGATGAAGACAGAGGAGTGGTTAAAAAAAGATGTCTAGGGCTGTGTAGCACTAGCTAACATGTCAAATTCCAACCCTTTGTCCAAAACAAATTACAATTTGATACAACCGAAGAAAGCACTCCATCTGTGTCCTGCTGAGAACCATGGCCTCAGA
>NC_045756.1:4684456-4687767 GCF_008692095.1 Etheostoma spectabile
CTGATCCTCATCCCAGCCGCCTCACATTCGGCTGTGAAACGATCCAGTGAGTGCTGAAGGTCACAGGCCATTGATGAAGAAGGCCCTGAGAAGGGACCCCCTCACCCCAAACTCAAGCAGCACCTCCCACAGTATCTCCTGGGGGACCCGGTCATCCGCCTTATCCAGATCCACAAAACAAATACTCCAAGGCTCCCTCCAGGATCCTTGCGAGAGTGAAGATCTGATCAGATGTTCCACAACCAGGACGGAGTCCGCATTGTTCTTTTTTCAACCCGAGGACTGACTATCGACCGAACCCTCCTTTCCAGCACCTTGGAGTAGACTTAACCTGGGAGGCTGAGAATTGTGATGCCCCTGTGATTGGCACACACAAACCTTCTGGTCCCCCTTTTTGAAGAGGGGAACTACCACTCCAGTCTGCCACTCCCTAGGCACCGTCCCTGACCTCCATGCAATGTTGAAGAGGCGTAGCAACCAAGACAGCCCCTCCACACCCAGAGCTTTCATCAATCCCTGGGGCTTCGCCACTTTGGAGTTGTTTGACAACCTCAGCGACTTCCACCAGCAATTGACAACAATCTCCCATCATCCTCCAGCTCTGCATCTACCATAGAGGGCGTATTAGCTGGATTTAGGAGTTCCTCAAAATGCTCAGATGAACATGCTTGAACATGGTGTTTGTTATAGACAATTCATGACTAGCTCAGAAGTCCAACAACAGACAACCACTCCGTTTCAGATCAGAGAGGCTGTTCATCCCAATCACGCCTCCCCATGTAGTAAGAGTTCCCCCCCCCACCACCCGCAGGCGTAGGAAGGGGATCCTCTCGTCTACCGGGGTGAACTCCAACGTAGCAGCGCTTAGCCGTGGGCATCTGAGTAGTAAGTAGAACCTAAGTTTTAGGAGACAGTTCTGACAATTCCTGTGTTTGGGCACTGCAATGGTGTGTTCGGATTTAGGGAGCAACACTGCACAAAGTCACAATGTAACTCCATCTTCTGTATGATCCAGGGATCTAGTATACCAAATGTAAAACACCCCTCTTTTTCATTGGCATAATTTTTGTTGACTGATATTTTATGATCTTTTTCTGAACTACATCTTGTGTCTAGTCCTCTAGTCCCCGCACTTTATAGAATTACCATAATAAATTGTTGGAGAACCCCTTTTATGGTCATACAATTTTTCTATTGTTTGTGTTTGTATACAAGAGCATGTACAAAAATGTGCATATAAAACAGAGATGCTCATATAGCAAACAAAACATGTAACTTATTCTGTAATGTACTGCCTGTGAGGGCAAATAAATCAATGTTTGAATAAATAAAAAAACATCTATCAAAGTTATCCAACAAATATTATTGAATCAAAAAGCCAAATGTGTCCATAAAACATAGTAGCAGATGTAGTACAAGGTTTGACCCACAATGCTGTCAAACCTGAAATAGGCCAGCTATTTAAGTTTGTGGGCTTCCTTGTTGCCTTGTTTCTCTTTTGATGAGATATTTATTTATGTATTCTCACATGTGACAAATTGGGGAAAATAGAGGCAAATTATGGTTTCAGGAAAATTAGACAAATTTGGAAAACTAGTAGTATAAATAATTAAAATTAACACTTGCATCCCAAATTTGTGATGAATGCTTCTTAATAATGCTTCATAATGATCACCTACTGCACGGAACAGTAACACTACATATTCAGAGTTCTGTAGTTGCAGACTGCACTATATAGATACAACTTGATGCTTTCACACTGCCCACATCAGGTCATCACACATCAACAAGGATGCCTGCAGTGTGACTGTCTGACTTAGCAACAACAACATAAGGCAATACTGTGCAATCACAACAAAAAAGAAGAAAGTAGAGCAAAGGCACAAAGATACAAGAAAACGAAAACAAACATAACAAAAACAGGAGGATTTTACAGCATGATATTTAAGTACAGCGTATGGAATGTTCCACTATCTACAGTACCATCTTTAAAAATGACGCCACGTGACACCCAAGGTTGGCTTATGTTTTCTGCTTAACATCTCACCGTTAACATGCTGCCTCCACTGCTCTGCACTGGCCTCAATGTAAAGATCATCACATTGATTTATAGAGAAACACACGGAGGCAAGCATGTACAGCATGCATGCATGTGTATCGATTACACACACACACACAAATTCGACAGGTGTCAAACCCACTTTAGTCTGCCTTCCCCTCCTTTCACCCACATCATTTTTTAATTTTTTTTTATTTCAGCATTCCTTCAGCAGCGGAACTCTATTGCCCCTGAGTATTCATTATTTGTTTTGCCTGGACTCTGATCTATGGTCTCCTGTTAGGATCTGCATGGATGATGCAAGGCTTTCATGTCTAATCCTTTGCCACAGAGAATTTAGCAATCTTCATATAAAAAAAGACGATAAAGAGAAGTTACCAGAAAAAAAGTTCAGGGGCGTATTAGTTGTTGCTCAGATTTTCTCCAAATGGTTAAAGAAAGGGAACACTGCAGCTGCAGAAAAGGATTCTATTCGGATTATTTGGGTTTTTCCACGATAACAAACTTTTGGGTTTGGCAGTGGATCACTCAGAGACAACTAAAAGATTTACTGATGAAATTAAATTAGAATTACCATTACTGAATTCCCAAGGACACCATGGCTTTTGGCCGAGGGATTTTAAGACCCATTTCATCTGTGAATAGTTGACTGTCGTTGAAGCTTAGTAGATGGTGGTGAGGATTCTGTGGGTAGGTGTAATTAGATCCTCCCAGACTACCGATAACTGTTAACAGGATTAAATGTGTTGAAGCAAATTTAAATGAATTGTAAATGGTAAAGGTGAGTAAGAAATTCCATTGCTGGAACTGGCCTTATCCTTTTATACTCTTCATATAAAGCTGATTGGCAAGTGTTTGGTCTTCAACTTCAAAAGAAATGTAGTTTATTTTTTATTCTTGTTTCTACTGTGGAAAAATACTTTCATTGACTTTTAAGGGCAAACCACATAAACATCAAGTTTTATTTTGGAATTAAGAGGAATTTAAAGGAGAATTCTTGTCAATTTCAACATGTAGGTCTGTTTATAAATTAGGAGTACGGTCAGCAGAGAGAAAAAGGAAAACAATCAGTGCTGTCTAAACCGTGTTTTCCTCCTGCTAGAGTTAGCACCCAACAGGCTTAAACAGTGCAAGTTTTAAATCTGTTTTTAGCTTCTAAACATGTTGAAAATGTCATTAAAAGTGCCTACCCACGTGCATTGATTCCTTGCGAGTGAACACAGTAAATCTGACTGCTGTAGATGTGAAAGAA